>NW_014040518.1:60603-69965 GCF_001186125.1 Sphaeroforma arctica JP610
ATAATTTTCCCTCATGACCACAAGTGATGAGGGAAAATTATAACAGAAACAGCTGGCACCAAAGACCTTAGACCACGATTGACGAGGAGAAATTATAACATTAGCGATAGGCACCAAAGACATTAGCAACAGATCTGACACTGACAACAACACACTACGACTTGTAGTACATATATAGAACAGCCGTTCTGTTGCCTCGAGTGTGAGTTTCGATAAGATTTATGTTTTGACAACTTGTATTTGTTTTGTCGCTCTATATTGATAATATGACAATGTGACACTTGCAGCCACGAGAGTGTCGCTTGACCATACGACTGCATGGCTCAGGATATCCAGTGCAGCAGGCAGTGCAGGTGATGGGGCGAATAGTACACTTGTATATCGCCCGGTGCCCGCCCGCCCACACCTCACAATTTGAAGAATCCGAATTTTCAGAGCAGCCAGGGCTCTAGTGATCCCGTGCATCCTAATAATGCATAGTTGCATATCCTATCGTGCATAGCATGCATCCTAATAATGCATAGTTGCATATCCTATCGTGCATAGCAGGTAAGGTGGCACCCTAAACGGGTTCCAAATGTTCAGGCGGTCCGCCCACGAGCCAGGCCATAGTGTCTCTCTGGCGCATACGGTAATTGCCTGACAATGAACGCGTTCATTGTATGTCGGTGGATGGAGTGTTAGCATAGTTTGTGCTCCGTCAATGTGACTGTCTCACTGCACGCCTCGTTTCCGTTTGCGTTGGTGTGACATACCCTCCAAGTCATCGTCGTCGTCGCTCTTCGTGTCTGACTCCATCTCAAGCGCCTCAGCCGTAGGCGATCGTATGCTATGTAACGACAAACGGGGTGACTTGACTGACCCAGCCCTCGCTCGTGGGATCGGAATATGACCAGCGTTGTCTACATTCAGGCCCGTACCAGCGGCGGGGCTAATGGAAGCGTTTGTCTGACCCAACTCCAGCGGCGTATTCAGAGAAGGCACCGAGAAGGTTCTCATATCGACACTACTCCCGGTGCTCGTGCGTGTCAGTGCATCCGTGTGCGGGTTGATGTTGTTATTGGTATTGCCATTGGTACTGTAAATTGTAGACGGACTTGAGCTTAGAAGTCCATCAGAACCAGCATACGGGTTTGTACTCGTGTTGTTGATCATATTCGGGTTCGCATTGGGGTTGAGCGTTGCCAGTTGCTGTTGTGTGGTAGCACCAGTCAAATCTGGGATGCTGGACAGGTCTATACTATCCGCCATATTAAACATATTCTCGTACTCGTCCATGTCGAACGTGCTATCTATATTAGACCCCATGTCAAGCCCCCCATTCCCATCGATTTGGCTCAACAGCGGGTTCATCTGGGCGTCGCCGTCCCCCATCAAAGGCGGCAGAGGCGAGTATATAAACTCGCCATCCTTTCCACCGGCAGCCAACTGAGCCAGCCCTGTTTCATTCAACTGCGGTGGTGTTGTGACTACCGGTTGTACGCCACTGTAGTGTGCAGACGTGGGTCGTGCAGCCTGTGTCTGTTCATTCTGTGGCAGCATAGACGTCCCGTACGCCGCTTCGTTGCCCTGGGTCTTGGCGTCGCCCTGCCTGGCTTGCTGTAGCAGGTGTTGATTGTGCTGCTGTTGCTGCTGCAGTAACTGCAGCTGCTGCTGCTGTTGTATCTTCTGTTGTGCTTGTAGGGTTTGTAGGGTTTGCTGTGATTGCGGCTGTCGCAGTTGCTGAGTCTGTTGTTGCGCCTTCATCTGTTGCAGTTGCTGTTGTTGCTGCATGTTCCTCAGGTATTGCCGTTGCATTTGCTGTTGTTGAGTCAGCTGTACGCCTTGCGGTTGCTTACCGAAGTTTGTATTGACATTTGTATTCATAAGGTTGTCAGTATTCGCATTGGGGGCAGTCTGCCACTGGGGTGTCGCCATGCCCATGCCCAAGCCATTCCCACCCAGGCCACCCGATAACGTAGACCCGGACCTATCCAAGGTGCTCGTGTCCTTATTCAACCCACCTGCGGCGACTGACTGGTTACCACCTATGCCTAGGCTGTTGGTACTCTCCGGTGCTTCGTTGACGCCCATGCTCATGGTACTGCTACGCCGTTCGCTAACGTCATTGCCACTGTTAAGTCGTTGAACCCCAATGCTGTTCCTGTCTGCCGTCGCAGTGTTGTCCTCAGGGGGACTGGACACACTGTACATGACGGGATCGTTACCTACACTGCCTGGTGCATTCGCGCCCAACGATGAATTGACAGCCGCCAGACCACCGGCGGAGTTCCTATTGAATGTGTCTGTCTGTGCGTATATGATGTCGAGGTCATTGGATAGCCTATTCAGCCCCGAGTCCTGCTTCGTGTAGAGGTCACCCATGGCGTGTGTGCCGCCCTTGCCCTGCCCTGCCGCGAACGGTTTTTGTTGGTTCGAGGCTGATTGCTGCATGCTCAGTTGCAGTTGGATCCTCTGTCGGTCTATCTCCATCTGCTGCTGCTGCAGATGTTGCTGTGTCTGGCGAATCAGGTCTAAGTGGGGGTGGCTGTATGCGAGCACCAATTGATTGTTACGGTCCGCCGTCAGCGAGCTTGTATCTGTATTTGCAGCCGTGTTGCTTTTCTGCCTAGTGATTTTCTTCCCTTTTGTGCTTGGGCTCGCTTTCGCCTTCAGCCCAGCACTTTTACGTGTCTGGTTCGCCTGTTTCATTCCCGTGCCCGAGGACATACCTATGCGATCGCCATCGATGCTGTTGGTATCGCTTAAGCTGCTGGTGTTGGACAGCATGTGCACTTCTGGCTGTGTGCTTGTGCGTAGTCTGTGGCTAGTGGTTGACCGTGGTTGTACTGCAGGGGTGCTGTCGGCCGAGATGAAGCGGTCGTTGCCATCGCCTTCAATGGACATCTCCACATCATTGGGCGCCGACTCAATGGCAAAGGGTACCAAAGAATTGCTCATCCCAAACAGGGGCGTGTCCTCGTCATACGCAGTCACGTTGCTGTTGTTATGTGCGTGTGCTTGCGCTTGTGTGTATGTGCCGTGTTGTTGCGTAGCCGTCTGGAACATCTGCATGATTGTATTGCTCTGATTGGGTTGGCTCTCCAGCTGTTGGCGAATGAAATCATGGGAATACACACTTGCCAAGAACTTCAGAATCTTTTCAATGGACGAATGTACCTCATGTGACTTAGAGATGCTCATAATAGATGAGGACATCAGTGCCTGGTTCTGACTCCTGCAAGTGGAAGTGCAAAAGGGTAGTTACGGAACAATGTGTCAGGCGGTACATAAGACATACACAGCTAACTAAAAAGTGGGAGACGTGATGCATACACTAGAAAAAGTGGGAGACGTGATGCATACACTAGAAAAAGTGGGAGACGTGATGCACACTAGCAAAAGTGGGAGACGTGATGCATACACTAGCAAAATGGGAGACGTGATACATACACTAGCATTTGGATGGGCATAAAGCACTTCTGCACTGGATGGCGGCCTCTCGATGGTATTGCCAGTCATCCTTGGTACACACCATAGGCAACGAAATATACAAGACGCACCATGTCGGGGTTCAGGAATATAAAGTAACTAACTTTGAACGTCAAATGCATATACCGTAGATCGGAGGTCTCCTGCTTAAGCTGTGCCACTTCTTTCTTCATCTGTTCATTTTCGGTTCTTATTTGTTGAAACTGTGATTGAAGCGAAACTGCGAATTAAACAGCTGACATCCGTAGCAAGCAGGATGATCAGGAATGTGTAGATTCAACTACCATTGATGATTTTGCTGCCCTGGTAGATGGTTGCTGAGAACGATTTCCAGTGCTACAGTCGAGAAAACCAAATTCGTCAGGACCACACACACACACATATATATATATAGATATATATGTGTGTGTAAGTATACATAATACACCAGCACGCATGATACATAACATACACGTACGCTTAAATGTAAATGTTATATATCCAGAAAAACAAGTACACACGCATATATACATATATATATTAATATGTACACACACACACACATATATATATATAATATACAGACATATCTATATAAATATAGATACAGATATATGAATTTATATATGCAAATAAAAACACACACATAAATATATATATATATATATATGTATATATATATATACATATTTTTGTGTATGCGTATATGCGTACTCATCATATATATGTATGTATGTATGCAAGCATGCAATATATATATATATATATATATATACATACATACATACGTTTATATATATATATAGATATGATGAGTGTATACGAGCGTAAACGTACGAGTTTTATCTATGTACAAATATGATGCGCAAATACATACACACAAACAAAAACATACATTATTATAGACACGTAAAATTACGTATGTAAACACATTTAAAATACTTGCATCATATATTATATATTTATATATATATACGTACACACATGCGAACATACATACTCTTAAATACATGCATCTCATAAAAACACGCACACGCAAACGCAAACACAAACGCAGAAGCAAACGGAAACGCACAGACACACACATATATATTTATATACATACATACACACGCACATATATATATATACATATACATATATGTATATATATATATACATATACATATATGTATATATATATACTACATATAGTTATATATATATATATATACATACATACATACATACACACACACACACACACATATATATATATACTCGGGAATATATATGACTAACTTAGAAATGAATGTCAAGGTAGAAATACATAAACACAGAAACATATTTAATTCTAATTAAAATAAATGAAAGTGAGTAAGAGAAATTAAAAACATGAACACACACGCAAACATATATATACACACACACATACACATATAGATACACACACACATATATATATATATATATATAAATAAGCATATAAATGTATAAGCATATAAATATGTAAGTATAAATATGTATATGAACATATATATATATATATACGTTTATATATATATAGCTCTGATTATTATTTACTGCGGCAGTGTCTCAAGTGGTAACGCTTTAATCGACTCCCTCCCAAAAGACGTATAAATTCATAATATGTATACGCATATATATATATATATATATATATGCGTGCATACATCTACATATCTATATCTATTTCTATATATATATATTTATATATATTTATTTACATATTAGGAGTTGATGAATATATCTGTAAACTAAATCTTTACAACATAAGATACTTCCGCAATGAAAGATATTTAGAGCCTACGAAAAAATCGAAAGGAGATGCAAAGATTGTATACGCAAACGGTAATTGATATACTATCTCGTTGCAAATCGCCTTATTCCAAAGTTTTAATACTAATTCCACTCTTGTGTACGGCAGACGTGCTTTCTAGTACTTTTAGTAAAGTAAATGCCACACAAATTCTAATTGGCAAGCCAACTACAGCTAGTGAACCTGTCAGTATCCGCACAAAAACTTGGCGTTGTGAGTTGAATTTGAGAGTACACTGGTGGAAGTTTACCGCAAGACGCTTAGATGGGACTTACTAAATACTATATAGATGAGACATACTAAACAGACTGATAAGCTATTTGATATGACGACTGTACACCTGCCTCTACAGAAATCTAAATCAGCAATAACACAGCGCAACAAAATCCAACTCACCGAGTTGAACAGACCGGCTCTATGTATTCAAGGATTTTTCGCACACACATGCACACCACCGAGTTTGATAGCACTATCCCAGCCTAGCACCCACATCAACGCACTCCCCAATGTAACATACACATTAGCTAACTGTCCATGGACACACTCTGCTGCATACCTGTTTAGCAAGCTCATCGACATCCACACTTGATTCCACTTTCACCTTATTGGCCGTGGTGGAGTGGGTCTTTCTGTGTATGTTGACTAGCAACTCAGGGTGCCCGCGTCTGAAGCTGGGATGTGTAAAGCGCCATGCATGAAACTCTCCCGGCTGCACAATGCCCTTCTGCGGAGCCATGACCTTGCTGAAGTCATACATGTTCAATTGCCGCACAAACGTTGCAAAGTTATTGTGCTTGAAGTAGTGTGGCAGTATGTCCTTAGCGAACGACTCAGCATTGACTAGATTGAACCCATCGCCCTGATCGTTCCAGCCTATGCAGTTGTTTGAATTCGCATCGTCCACCATATGGTACAGCTTACGTAGGAATGGCGTAGGCTGAGCCAGAGCCTTCGCCGACTTGCCATCGGCAGCTAACGTGCCCGTTGCACCCATTGTAACGTAGGTGGGATGCCTCCCTCACTCTCAAATTATACTATGTGATCGTTAATAGACTACCTAAACCTGGCTACGCCCGGCTATATATAGTTTAGTGATACAGACCCCTGTAGGTGACCTTCGTGACTTTTAAATCAACTCTAGTGCCCGAGAGTATGCGAATCTAGCAACTGTCTAAATTACGAGGTAAACTGTTTTGTACACAGACACCGAGCTGTAGAGCGGAAGAGATTTTGATCCTTCGCCAAGTAGGGGTAGGGATATTCGTCTCACTCACAACAGTCTGCAGTAAGTATATACTATTAGTATAGCTCCTTTAGAAGCCTCTCTGTGCTTTAACCCGTACGTGCTCCATCGTATATATGCACATAAAGCACACGGTGATGACTTTGTCGAAATCGAGTGCAACCCTTTCCGACCAATATTATTTGTTTATTACTCACACCCCCACGGACTCATCGGACTTTACGAACCACGGAACCACAAATAGGTTTTCTGAATAATCTGAACCCAAAATATTTTTTTTGAAAGAATTTCCACGCACCACTATTCAACCAGTATTTAATGACCAATTGACCACACCCACACCGCAAGGTCCCTAGGCCATACTTGGACCATTTTCTAAAAACAAATAAGCAAGGCTATTTGTAAATAAATGTCCCGGCCCCCCAGAGAGTCAGACCTGCAGGTACAGTATAAATAGTACAGAGTTTAAAAAAAATGAAAAAATACAGTCGGTATATAAACTATAAAGTGCCCCTGCACCCTAAGGGCCCTGCCACAGGGCACAGGGCCACGCCCCTCACCCACGTCCTATATGAATTTTGTATGTACATACAGTAAAAAAAATATAATATTTATAAAAGTGTATTTATTTAAAAAAAAAAAAATTGTGATGACAATATTCATATTGGTCCAAAAGACCGAAACGATCAGTCATAAATAAAGCGATCACTCACATCAGACCGGCTGGACTGCTGGAGAATATTCCACAAATGGCCATTTTTGAAGTCTGAGCTATTTTTTTTTTACGACAATACAAAATAACGTCAACTCGTTTTGTTTTGGTTTTGCACCAAAAATGAAGTCACGTTTATCGCACACGCAAAAGTGATGATATGTACTTCATACGTTTTCACCGTAAAAAGGATAAACTGCCCCCACAGATCCCGATTGTACTCGCATGATGACATAATAAACGTTTACATTTCAAACAAAAATTGAAGTCAGAAGTCTGGACAGTGGACAACGGCATTCTCATTTTTGCTTTATAAATAGAATAGATCACAGAGTGTGATAGAGCCTTTGTCGTCGGCGTGACAAGAAAACTATAAATACTGTGCATACACAACTCTAGACTAGAGAAAAAATAGAACAATTGCTTCTCCTGCCACAAGCTAGTGCCACTGCCACTATGCATAGAGCAAATATAATATATGTACGAAGAACACAACACAGCGGACCTGATCGTTGGATGGACACGACAAAGCATGGATACTGCGCGACCTGATTCAGCGTTCGTGACTATCTGCTTGCCAGCCTGTGGTATCAGACTATAACTCCATTTCAATCATTCAAAATAAACTCAACCCGGGATTTTTATTTCAGGTGGCAGAATTTTCAATGCCTGATGCTTCTGCGAACAACCCACACTACAGTGAGAAAATTGCGTGAGATGCGTTTTACACTCATGTTTCCATATAAACTCGTAGCAGACACTTGCTTAGTACAGTTACTTTATAACAGCTAAATTCGGAACAGACACCTGCTTAGTACAAGTTACTTTATAACAGCCTACTTAAATTTCATAGAGGGACTGTGATGGTTGGCATTTTTCCAGCGAAGGGTAATGAATCCCGAGGTAACGTAGGAATTGTCTCCTTATAACCAATCCCTGTTATATTTACGTATTTCAAGTGTTTTATTTTTATCATTACTTTATATGTATAACTCAGAAGGCTATGTTAATATCGTAGTACATTACCAGCCATGAACGAGATGAGAACAATGAACATGTGAATGATGTGATACATACTAAATATTAAAAAATAAACAAAGACAGCCGACACTCCGGCCGTTGTCGATGACTCGCCGTCCAACAAAACGCAGTACTAATAATTATCGCTTTTGTAATCTCGCAAACCCAATCAGAAAGCGTTAAAAACAATAAAGGTGGAGATTGGTGACTATATCTGTTTTTACTATATCGAATGCACCATTTCGATTTTATCGACTATCGTATAGTAGTAGAGTGTGTACCTATTTTTCAAAAATATTTGGGTGATTTTTTTGTCTCTATAAAGATACTAAAACTCATCAAGTTATTGTACAACCACAAACAGAGGATAAATATACGTAAATAGCATAACCTTCTCTTTATCTAGACTATGCAAATAGTGAATATACTAACATAGTACTTAGTAAATCTACAAAAGAACAATACAGCTATCACTAGGAGAAAAATACGGCTATCAATTGGAGATCCAACCAGGTGTCAGTAGGCGAACAATATAGCTATCAGTCGCATATCTATACAGGTAATATCATCGTATTAATATGGTTGACGAGCCCAGGAAGCATAGACATTTGAGAGATAGATTACATAGGAGGAAGGATAAAGGACAGATATCTCCCATACCCATCATTGATACAAGTCAAGATGGGAGTTTCTTCTCCAGCGTACCAAGCTTCAAATCAATTGATAGCTTTCGACGTCAAAGGTAAGTACGAGTACAGCTTGGCAACCGGATTTTACTGTTATTGTGGCATTTAATATTACATGTATTTACACTATTCCATGGATCGCTCCATGGTTCACCTATATATATTCTGGGAATGAGTTCTATTTTTCGCATTTCATAAAATTCACTTGTTTCAAGGCTCTGCTGGTTGCTATAATGTCCAGTTCCCAGTGCTTTGATCAATAGACAACTTCTGCTTATAGGCTTATACTAATCATTAGATCCTATTAATAAATAAGCACATATCTACTCAAAAGGTATATATATATATATATATATATATATATATATATATATATATATATATATATATATATATATATATATATATATATATATAATNTATATATATATA
>NW_014040518.1:69985-102485 GCF_001186125.1 Sphaeroforma arctica JP610
TATATATATATATATATATATATATAATATAATAATATAATATATATATATATATATATATATATATATATATATATATATATATATATCTTTATATATATATAAATATATTGATTTTTAATCTGAATCGCGTTGCATCTAAATGTCTGCCTGCGTGCTGTGACCATGTAGTGTCATCCCACACGCGTGTATCATAAACATTGAATTCTTGAGTCTCACCCGGCATCCCACACCCTCTTACTTTGACGCAGTTCATCTTCTCCACCGCCAATCCCCGTTGCGAAGTCGTTCAATGACAGCCGATGGCATCGCTCCATGCTGTTCTTGCGCGCTGCCAAACGCGAAGAGCACAGACTGGCCAAGATAGCGGTCAACAAGAACGGCAGCAGCAGATGGGACGCTAAAGGGCATATGAAGGAAGACGCCAAGAAGCACACCGTGTTCGTTCGGTCGCATGACGAGCTGTTTGCGCTGCGGCGGCAGGACTCGAAACTGATGGATAGACTACCCAGTTGGGATGAAACACCACCGGACACCGGGGCACAGGACGACTCACAGATGCTCAGGCAAGGCCACGAAACCACCGCCCAACTGGCAGGTGACTATGACTTTGATTTCCTACCCCCGATACCTGCAGCCGTTTCTGCCAAAGAGAAAGCGACGCAAAAAAAGTCGATTTCGTAACGGCAACAGTGTGCATGTTTGAGAAACAACATCCCAATCCAACATTAGTAATAGCATCCATGGTGCAATGTCTGCCCATAATGACCAAATAAAATCAAGTAACCCACCCGGTAACATCCACAGCAAAAACTGTATCCGATCCCTGGCTATCACACACTGCCTGACACCTTGGCCCCACTTAAACACCCCATACGCATACCCTGGCTATCAGGCTATCGAACGCTCTGTGATTATATCTCGTTGCAACCGTTAGAGCATCATTCGCTATGTTCTTTCGATAGCCCGCTCTATCAAGCAGACTTGTGCGGATACAGATACCCGTTATTTATAATAGGCATTTATATATACCTCTGATAAGGACAGGGTATGATCGACCATAAAGTGAGCAAGCCCTTTCTTGCGTTCTACTGGCTTCAAATTCGGACCATTGAAGTGTGTGCGTGGCTATTCTATTCCGAACCTTTGGGAATTGGCATTTTTGCAGCTTTGCAGGGTTTTAGGGTTCTTAGTAGTTTGTCCTATGTTATGCTATACCAGCAGTCATTTGATCTGCGTCTGTACGTATGAATGACAGCATTAAAGAATGCTTGTATTACAAGTCACTTGATATCATGATATTACCATTGCACAAAAGGAAATGGCATACTTGTCATCCACGACAATCGACCGTTTTTTAATGGTATGTTATAATAAACACACCCACAAGGTTCAAATAGCACAGGTGTGTACCATCTGGACACATAGGCGCCTGTTCGTCTCCAGCAGTGTAGGGCAAGTAATATCGATATACAGTGGGCACAGTACTCGGAGACCGTGAAAACGCAATGGCTTGACTTTTGAGATGGAGTAGAAGCGGATTAACTTACATGTTCTCATGCTGTACAGAACCTTTATTCTCAAACGTAGGCTATTGGGCCCCGTGGGCACGTTGACTAAATCGTACCACATACTCGTCAAGGTATACTGATCCATGAATGGTGCCCAAGGATTCGCAACCCATAACTAGGTCACCCCAACAGATGCACACAAGCTCAGCACTCGAGTCATGCATGCACATACATATGCCACCGACGTCTTAAACAGCGGCAGCTCCGGAGATAATCTCGATAAGCTCGTTGGTGATAACGGCTTGTCGGGTACGATTGTATCGCAGAGTAAGCTTCTCAATCATATCTCCGGCGTTGGAGGTAGCGTTCTCCATAGCCTGCATACGAGCACTCTGCTCAGCGGCCTGGGCGATCAGCATTGATCCGTAGAGTGTGGAGGCTAGCGTGAACTCACCGTACGACTCTAGGGTGCCCTCGTCAACCTCGTACTTGGAGGCAATGCTCTCTGTTGGGGTGCGTGTGTGATGGATAAGCATTGGACCAGAATGATACGTATGCTATGGGGTGGGTTGCTGGGCGTGTGTGTTTGAGAGGGTCTGCAACTATAGCACACAGGGGTACTGGCTGGCGATGGAACAGACACTCGACGACCAAATGGGACAATGATGAGATTGGGTTGAGTAATGCTCGCGCACTGATATCTACTATTTCGTTAGGGTTGACGCAGAGCAATTGATAGGCTATAGACTGTAGCTATGCACAAGACTGCGCATATAACGCGAGTCGTGAGGGTTTAAGGGGTTATATGCATACGTTGGCAGCAGAAATAGACAGACTTCTGATCTACACCCAACACGAGCTAAATGATGACCTTAAACTGCGTACACAATACACTTCCAAGTGCAGTAGTGGATAATATCAAACACCACTGTCTCACGGTAGTATGCACAGCGTCTAACAACTCCAACCACTTACCCATTTCGCTTAAGCTGCTGGGGTTAAAGATGGTCAGGGAGGTGGGCTCGTAGGCGATGGCCGAGAGGAACTCGTTGTAGTACACCTGTCCCTTGTTCCACTCGACACCACTGCTCAGCACATAGTCAGCCAGGGCAGCCGCCTCCACAAAGACGGGGGGCTGTGCAAGGGGTTGAAGGATGTGTGTGAGTATATGAATATATGTCATAAGCATATGGACTACAGGAACGAAGGGGGGCTGTAAGAGTGGCTAACCCATATATATATACATTAATATCTCGTACATACGTGGGATGATGGCATAAAACATAGGAATATAAAGTTGTATTGATAGGAGACACAGAATACCGGAAAATCAAACTCCGTGGTGCTAAGGAAGAGCTAACTCCAAAAATCGAAATGTCAAGATTCATCCGAATACCCAAATAATTGCACACCAATGCCGCCTGGCGGATCTTGAGAGGTGGCCAACAGACTAATAATAGAATATAAAACACAAGCACACACAGCCGCAATAGCCGTGCGCACAGAAATCAAAATACACATAAAACTCTCATGTGTGCGACTGTGGATGGCTACGAATCACAGAGGTGCGCCCATGTATAGGGACATACAGTGTAGCGTATAAGCGTACGGTAAAGACACTGATAACATACCCTCTTGCCGATCTCGGCGAAATGTGCTTGGATGTTCTTGGGGTAGATACGTTGCAGCTGCATGCGCACCTTGTCACCCCAGATAAACACCTTGGCCTCGGAATCCTTGCTCAGAACGGGCTTGACAGCCTTGGTAATGGCCGAGTGGATACCACCACACAAACCACGATCTAATATAGACGTATGATGCAAGAGCCAGAAGGGGTGTCTCCATGAGTACTCGGGAGCATATCACCAGGATATATCTGCCATCACTAGAAAGTACCTAAACACCACCCACCGTAAACCGACCTACTTACAAGCGTGTATGTGGGCACGGGTGGTTACCCATGTTCAATAGCACCAGATTGCACACATGTGTCAAATAGGACTCACTGCACATATGTGTGACCTCGCTAACCAAGGGCGTGGGTGCAGCTATGGATATCTATATGGGACTACGCGTATCTATCTCACAATAATTGTCCTTGCAGACACAGCCGAACGCAACCTTGTATATAAAGTGACTTTGCACTTGAGTATCGCTTCAGAAACCAAAGATCTATTTTATGCTAGTGCATACAATTGCAGCACTTCTTCCATCAATCTCCAACATATGGTTGAAAAATATTGTAACACGATACACACGCATATATATACATGCACATATATATGGGCTTACCGGATGACAGGCAGATAATTACACGGCCCTGGTAGTCGTCCTCAACAGTGATCTCAGCAGCCTTGGACAAACCTAAACAATAAGAAGTACGTGTTCGTGGGCGCACAAGCGTGAGAGTGGGTAGCAAGTGGAAATGGATAGCTTTGCATCCGCGCACAAAGGTATGTATTCGTTTGCAACACACAGGACACAAACTGGTCGTAATACGTTTACCGGTGATTAAGAATGTAGACGTATAGATACATCACTCATACATATCTCCATACAGACACAGTCCATTGTATTTGCACCATCCAAGCACAGATCAACAATAAACATGGACGCCTGCGAACATGCCATCGACTGATATGTTACATTCGTATTCACAACTAATACTTGTTCACCACTTGCGGCAGATCATATGCAATCCAGAATGCAACCACAACGCAACACTGAGTCTTGCAGAACCAAATACATGGCAATTGCCCAGTCACCACCACTCAACGAATGACACTCCATAAATGCCCCCCACACGCACCCTGCATTTAGAACTACACATGGACCACTCGGGTGGAATGCGCCGTGTACATAAAACCAGAGTGCACGCACAGACATGTGCCTTTACTCAAAGCCCACAGCATGCATCACTATACGCGTACAGGAACTCAACTATATCCATGTAAAACAATACTCCAGGCCTTACCACAGATGACCTGCCAGTACATACGTTAGATATGCCTGATTTGATACGAATAGTCATATACCGTGAATTAGACAGGATGGTGCATGCTTGACTGGTCATCCAGAATATATATATATATATATACAAATACACATATGTATGACTAGACCTACCAGCCGCTCCACGGGCGAAGGGCATGCCAGCCTTCATTTGTCGCTCAGCGCGCGAGAACTTTGCGGCGGACACCATTTTCATGGACTTGGTGATCTTCTGAATGTTGGTCACCGACACCAAACGCGTCTTAACTGTTTACCAGCAAACACACCAAAGCATAAGTGTATGGTGAGGTAATCGTATGGAAATCAGCGTACGAGATATGGGGGTATAGGCCAGAGGATGATCGGTCAAGGGTATGAGTGGTGGTTGAATTAACGAGAAAGAAGGATTAATCCAAGCATAAGCCTGCTTAATTATACGTGTATGACACCGTATTTGAAATCAGGACAAGGAGATGCATTGAGCGAAGGGATCAGCAATGTAGCAGTAATCGGATGAGGTACAAACTATAGAGAATTCTCGTGGTAATAGATACCATACAGACGCACGAGTACATTAGCGTTAGACAAACGCGCAAGTACAGACAACCTTTGGGTTAAAATCATACTTTTGTTCTAATCATCCCAACTATACCACAGAGTGAGCCCTCGCGACAGAAGCAGATACGCACTATACATGGTCAGTCTCACGCACACGAGACAAACAGAATCCCCTATCATCAAGGATCACGTATGCGTGTACCTGTCAATCCTCACATCAAGAAGCACATCTGCGGTACTTGTCAACCTGACCTCACATCAAAAAGCACATATGCGCGTACTTGTCAATCTGACATCACATCAAGGAACGCATAAGCGTGTACTTGTCAATCGGTGAGAAAAAAAAGATCGGATAACTACTGGCGCACATGCATTCAGCCCGTTACATATGGGGCACTCTAAACATGTATGAACTAGTACTAGAGGCAACGCCGCCTTGAGCTTAGTGTAGTATATTTCGTTGGATTGAGTGTGTATCAATAACTTACTCTCTTTCAGGGTGGCCATATTGCGGCTCTGCTGAGCTCCCAGAAATCTGTGATGGGTGCAGGCAAACGGTTGGTTAGACAAGTAAAATAGTATACAAAAAATTAAGGCACTGACACGTAAGATTAAGACACTCACACACGACAAGAAACGATAAGGCACTGACACGAAAGATATGAAATGACATGGCACACACACGAACGATACAAAATGATAAGGCACTGACATTAAAGGTATGAAAGGTTAAGGCACTGACACGAAAGATATGAAATGACATGGCACTGACATTAAAGATACAACAGGTTAAGTCACACACACGAAAGATACAAAAGGTTAAGACACTCACTCAAGATATGAAATGGTGAGGCACTGACACGAAAGATATGAAATGATAAGGCACTGACACGGCTTATGGATCATTGAACCACACACATGCACATGCAACACCAGAGGGTGTACAACCGTGAGAATAAGGAGGAAGAAGGGATGCGAACCTAGAACTACAAATAGAAAATACTATGTAACTGAAAAGGTGGTATTTGGCCCATTAATGTTGTCAGCTATTCTGCGTATATGCATTGGGAAATGGTAGCTGAGCTATAATCTATATTGAATTCTCGATCCCAGAAAGCGATGTGCTACACCAACTGAAAAACATGGCCACATGAAAACCAACTCTTTCACGTTTTCACGCACTCGCACATATGTACACAGGTTGGCTTAATAATGCCTGATCATGCGCACGCTGATGTATAAGAATACATACCACCATTGGATATATCAAGACATTCATGAATACATCGCTGATTCTCATTGTACATATCGATACTATCACACAAAATGCATATCTAATACAATTCCTACGTACATGAATATATATATATATATATACATACTCATGTTTGAGTATATGCGATTAAACATAAATACACACTAACAAGCTTGTGAAATTATCACACAGTATGTATAAAAATATCCTATATACACATACATATATATACATGTAACGTTTTATGTATATATACATAATTAGCAGTTCGAACATGGATATACAAGCATACACGCGTAAATGAATATATGAGATGAATCAGTTTTTAATGTCCAGGTACAGTACAGTACATACACACCTACATACATACATTCATATATATATATATGTGCCATAAATACAAATATGTATGTGTGTGTATTATATACATCTATATATATTTATGTATACACGTGTGTGTGCATGTGTTGCACACACATACAAATTTATATGTACATAAATCTTTGAATGTATGAACTTTCAAATCATCCATACAGGTCTTATGTAGATTGTAGTCAAGATTGGTACATCAACGTGTACATCTATTAATAAATTGACGGCCTAATACTTCCAAGAAGAACGCATCCAGGTTGCTTTTACATGTGTGCATATTTCATTTTTTGCTCAACGAAACACAGAAGTGAGCTTCGCTGCTGATGTTCAGTTGCACAAGTCTCGATGGATCACTAGCTCAAAATAACCAGCAACCAACGAATCAAAGTGCCTATACGGCATGCCTATATATATGTCTACACGCTCGTATACATACATACCTATACACACACACACACACATGTCTATATATATATATATATATATATATATATATATATGTGTGTGTGTGTGTAGTGGTGGTGGTTGTGTGGTGGGTGTAGTAGTAATAATATACTGATATAATAATACACTAATATACTAATATACTAATATATATATATATATGTGTGAGTACACATTTGACAATTGACGAACACTAATCAGACTAAAGAGTACCCACTCACCTGGGAGCTTGCATAGCAGCGCGGGGTAGCGCAGACACGCCGGTGATAGACATTGCCATTATAACTAAGTATAGGTAGGTGTTCGTGAAAGTGGGGGGGGATGTGCGTGTCTCTAAGCGTGTATGCAAGCTGAGAGGTTATTGTAGTAAACTCTGTTGTCAGTGGAAATGGCCCTGTTTCCGTTAACCAAATTTGTGCTGTTCAAACTTCAAAGTCGGGTGTATTGAAAAGTTTAGTCCAAAATTATACTCTGTGTGAGATGGTCTACACACTGAGAATCCAAAAAGGTATCCCCTAAAAAACCAAGTCTAAGAAAAACCTTTAACCAACTATTGGTACAAATTTGCCAAAGTACTGCTGGAACTGTAATTCGCCCAACACGCTTCAAATTTACCAAATGCAGACCGAAAATCCCGATACAACTTCGTCGACTTCCCTATTAGTGGTAGTAGACATTTAACACGGAATTCAAATTATCGACGACTATTTTGGTTTATGAGGTTTTATGAATTTCTGGTAGTGTTCGTTCTTGGTCTCTAAACCCCGATATATACGGATTCTATATCGGCAGTACGTAATGTCCATAAAGACATCGAACAACACTTCAAAACAGGAAGTTTACGTACCAGTACGTGTACCTACAGAAAGTCAGTACTAAAGGGAAATTCCTAATACAGAGCAGCCGTATTTATTCCTTGTTGGAGGTGTATGGCATTGTTCAGCTCAAGAGCACTGTAACATTATTTATATATTTACACAGCATACTACGAATACCGCAAAGACCAAGCATCACCAACAAGGTACGCGTATCTACAAGAAATTTCGTGTGAGTGTGTTTCTAACAGGGGAACACGCTCACTGTTTCGCATACGCAAGACTACACTACAGCACATAGAATTTCTGTAAAGGGAGTTATTGCACGCGCGTCGTACTACAGGGCACCAAATTACTAACTTGAATCAGCCAGACACGTACGTTTATACATTACGGTTGAAAACTACTGATTCACTTACTTGCTTGCTACAGTATCCTAATCTATTATTTGATTCTGTTTTGCGAACGGTAGAGTACTGACTTACTTACCTCACACCTAATCTATGTATGTGATAACTACAAACGACAGTACATTGACAGGAGAAGTGTATATTGCGCTCTTTATCGCATGCATTATTCACAATAAAACGCACACGCAACTAAAATAGATCAGGGATGCAGCCACATGTAAATATGAACAAAGTACACAATGAAAAACGCATAATGTATATATATATATATAGATATATATATGCATATATAATTATATATTTTTATATGTCTATATACGTGAAGTATACACCGGCATATATACGTATTATATATATATATGTATATATATTTCTATGCATATATGTGCACGATTATATTTAAGGATATATATTCTATTGTCTTACATAATCTTATTTCCTATACATATATGCATTTATACCGATACGCATATACATGTATATATGTAAATACGTGTACATATATAACATTCCTTATATTTATTTATATATATAAGTATTCTTATATATATATATATATCTAGTACTTGAATGCATACATGAGTATATTTATATATAATTAGTTTCAATTGTACATATTTGTGCGTTTTCATATCTATATATATATATATAAACTTTTGTTATTAATGTTTATATATATGGGAGTGTGTACTTGTATCAAGTCATATGTGCGCATGTATATATGAAGTTACACACCATATTAAACCACACATTCATGTTAAGAAATAGCCATAATATATACATACAGTATATATTTATTGTTATATTATATATGTGGGTATATATATATATATATTTATGTGTACAAATATATATACGTGTACATTTGTTACGCTTAACTACAAAGCAATTTTGTTCTCAAATTTTCTACGCGTCACGACGAGTCACTGTTTGGCTTCGATCTTTAGGCTATCTATCACTACATGCATTCTATTGTAGGTCGTTCATGCTTAGCGGATTCATTTCTTTGTGTATGCCACATAGCTCATCTGTGCTGCTCTCGTTGTCTCTTCTCTCTGTAGTTCGCTGCCTCACAATGTCGTCCTGGAGATCTGCTGGAATTTCGTAAGTGGGCCGTGTACAGTAGCGAGTGTATTGCTATCTCTATGGCTATTGTGCGTTTGAGCTTGCGTTAGTTGGTGTGCGTGGCTATATGCTCTGCACCTGTCAGTCTGCCATTAAGTAAGTTATTGTGTGTCTATGAATTGTTTTTGGGCCGTGTACAGTAGCGAGTGTCATGCTATCTCTATAGCTATTGTGCTTCTGAGCGTATGTTAGGTGGTGTGTGTGGCTATATGCTCTGCACCTGTGAGTCTGTGCTATAGTAAGATAGTGTCTATGAATTGTTTGTGGGCCGTGGTTTTTCCTAAAAACCCAGGATAGTTGCGGCGCAACCCTTGCGATATGTGACTGCTGTTGTAAACATGTGCTTTCCTGTATCCGTGCGCAGCAGGTGAATTGGGCTTACATCAGTAGTGAGTGGGTGTTCGTGGTGATGTGTGTGTGTGCGTGGGTTATGTTGATTAATACACTCGTGTGAATGGTGCATGCAGTTGTTGCGAGAGTTTATTGCTTTTTTTTGCGCTGTTAGCGTGCAGCTCCTCCTTCAACGACCTCTGTGCCTTTGGCATTTTGAGTCTATCTCAGCACTCTCTCCCTCGCACACCATTCGCATTCCATCCCACACCTCGGCGTGCCACAATCACTCCAGGGTATGCATTCTATTAATAGGTCATTCAAATACTTCTCCATTAACAGGCCATTTAAATTCTTCTCTCCATTAATAGACCATTGACACGCTTTTTCGTGCTCTAACCTATCCCTCCCACACACGCGTGCCCTCAGATACGTCGGCTACTCAGCCGTAGCCGCGCGGTGTGTGCGTCGCTGTCTGAAGCCCAACGACAAGGTGGATGCCGTCAACGCCGCCAAGGACCTCATGAAGATCCGTGCGTACAAGTGGGAGAACGGCAAGGCCCCCGAACAGCCTGGTAGGTGGGCTGTAGCTGTACTGGTGCTGTGGGGGGCTGATGTGTTAGTACTGTGTGTGTGGTCTTGGGATTGGTGAACACGGGCACTTGAGGGGGGGGGGGCTCGGAACACACAGGTTGTGTCCACTGCACGGATTGCGGCTGTTTGGTGTGGTGGCGTTGTTTGCGTCGGATGATTCATGTGGTTGTCTGTATACGTGTGCGCGTAGAGTGTCAGGCATGCGCGTAGAGTGTACAGCTTTGCGTCAGATGAATGTGATAGAGCGCCTGTTCATTCGACTACATCTCCACTTTCTCTGTGACTACAATCGTTCTGTTCACTTGGGAGTTTTGAGTGGACGGGGTTGTGCGTGCGGTTTGGTATCTGTAGCTTCGAGTGCGTGGGAGTGTTATTGTATCGGTTTTTTTCGTTACGTAGTGATTTCACCTATACGCAAATATGCTGCTAAGTCAAATTAACTGATGTGTCTCTTTTAAATATGCTGCCATTTCCTTCTTTTTCTTGTGCTGCTAAGTCCCTTTTAAATTTACTTTTGTAGTGTATTTTAAGTTATTTTCAATTGTACTGTTATGTTTTTCTAAATGTACTGTTATGTCCCTTTTACATGCACTACTACGTCCTTTATATTTTACAGTTATGCCTTTTCTGAATGTACTGCTATGTCCCGTTTAAATGTACTGTTATGTCTCTTACATTGTACTGTTGTGACCTTTTCAAATGCACTGCTATATCCCATTCAATCATGTATCGCTCTCTTTGTTCCATGGCCCCATGTGCATGTCATCAATATTTACGAGTTCCGTTACCACCGGACACTTAGCCGCACCATCGTTTCCTCATTGTTTGTCTCCTTCTTCCTTGTGTTTTCCACAGAGCTTCTCACACGTGGAAATCTAGCCTAAGCGCATGTGCCACAATTAAGGCCACTCTCGGCTGACAATAAAGAAGAATGAGGATGAAGGTTTTGGCGCTACAGCTGTACATATGATCTCTTGTTTGTTCTTTTCTGCTGATATGGCTCATGCACATCTCAGCTTACTCGTAGTCGTAGCGGTGTACGTTGACCAAGGTCTGTATTTAGCACCCCTGAAGTATGTCCCTGTCCATTGTTTGTATGATTCAGCAGAGTGTGGTTGTACACGTTCATATATATATATATATACTATTGAGCATTGTTCGACTGCGATTTAACGAGTACTCGACTCGTGACTTTACTTCCCGACGGGCTCGTATCTCCAAACACGTGTTTGTTTGTACCGCTTCTTGTACACACCACCTACCTATGGGTTTAAGGTATTGGTATTCCCTATTGATTCGTGGCGATGATGTGATATCTATACCTGAACACATCCACAGACACGCGTTCTTTCTAGCAGCGATATCTTACGTGCAGAGTTCTATCAGTTCACATGCACTTTATGTATCACAAGCTATTTAATCGCAGATTACTGTCACGTCCAGAGCACACCCTACTCTCTTTGTGAAATCAAAACTGCGCACAGCGAATGGCCTCACACCACGCGGACCACAACGAAGGACTCTCGTGGTCTTTTGTGTTTGGCTGACATGGCTATCCTTGTGTTGTGCACATCCTTGTACTGCACATACTGACATTGCTATCCTTGTATGGGCGCACCCATGTACTTGTCTTATTAGCTGATTTGTGTATGGCTGGTATTAGCGTCCTCGTACTGTATATAATCTATATGTATTGTATGTGTTTGGTGATACCCTTTGACATGAGAAACTGCTGATGTCATTACAATTTATAACTAAAGCGTAACAATCCTTGTGCAGCGTGTAGTATGCAAGTCTTACGACTGAATAAACCGCGAAGTACCGGTTACGAACTTCCCAAGATTCCATCTTCGTTTTTCTTTTCTTCTTTTTGTTGCATTTCCTACTCGTGCTTACATTAGTGTAGGCCAACAATGATTTATGAACCTTTGCCATTCCAATGACTTAATTTGGATTTATGATCAGATATACTCATCTCATCAGAAGACGTATGTTAAACCGCAGATTACTGTCATGATCAGAGCACACTCAACTCTTTTTGCGAAATCAAAACTGCGCACATTAATTCCAACCTTACACTGCACGGGCTCGCAGAGGATCGCTCTCCTTTGTGAGTTGTGGTGTTTGGCTGACATGTGTCATTAGTATAAAAGTATGTGCACACGTCTCCCTTATCTGGCGGTTTATACTGGGGCTGTAATTTATTTTTATAGTTCGAATACAAACTCAATAAATAGATGGGCTTTCCAAATTGTGTACTTCCTTCGTGCCGGTCTAAAAGGACGTAGTATGGATAAGCAAAACTTCAATGTCATTGTCTAAAACAATGTTCTAGTTATTAAACTGCAGATACTGTCACATCCAAAGCATAGCCCACTCTTCCTGGGAAGTCACAATTGCCAACACAACCTTAGACTACACACCACATGGGCGTGCGAGCGAAGCAATTGTGTGCGGTGGTGTTTGACTGACATTTGCTGCCATTGTGAAATGGTTGTATTGTATTTCTCATTGTGTGTGTCGTCGCCTGCTACATTTCCGTATCCACAATGGCAAGGCATCACTGATATGGGTCTATAAATGTATATGTGGGATAAGACACCATTGGTATTGGTCTGTACATGTTTGTATGAGATAACACACCATTAGTATGGGTCTGTACATGTATGTATGAGACAACACACCATTGGTATGGGTCTGTTCATGTATGTATGAGACAACACACCATTGGTATGGGTCTGTTCATGTATGTATGAGACAACACACCATTGGTATGGGTCTGTTCATGTATGTGTGGTGTGGGATTCCGCTGTCGTTGAAACAGAGAGCTGCAGAGGAGGCGGGATAATACGATAAAGGCTTCGCACCATTTTCGGATTAGATGGCAAGACTTGGGAAACCCGGATGAATTGTTTGAGTCAGAGTTGTGAAGTCGTCGTAAGGTGATTGTTGTATATAGCTTTCGACTATTTTCGACCATTTTATGCTTCAGTCTGTATAGCTGTATTGCAAGAGATAAGTATGTGTACATACTTGCCAGTGTGGTGAGTTCACGCCCCACTACCAATAAAATGTAAGCGGTTGCCGCATTCGTACACGCACAAGACTTTTTAATCCATTCCAGCTGCTAAAATCCATTTCCTAATCCCACTTTGATGTTAGGCAAAGCATTGCAGCTGCAAGCGTAGTGCTCTACGCTGACCTCGTCGCCAGATAGACGGCAGTATACTTTCCTGCGCCACTCCGTGTTTGCTCCTAACGCCTGCTCGTTGATGTGAAGTTGTGCTCTACAACGAATGTTTGTTTTGATGCTGCTGAATACCCCCCTCTAGGTCTCACAAGATATAATAGTTAGTGTTGAACTTGTGGTGTTGGGCAGTATCTCTAGACCTTCGCTGATGTAGAAGCTGTAGATGCGTGATGTCTATTGCAGAGTATGAACAACCGGTAGTCGCCTGCCACTCCCTTTCCCGCACATGTTGAGGTTTCATATACCATTCTCGTGGTTAACGGAAATGTGCATATCTTTTCGGGTGGCCCCTTCTTATGGTATGACTGTCTGCACGTCCGCTAACTGCCACAATTCAATCTTTCAGTCCTTTTCTCCGGTGTCCAAGGTATATAATTATACTTTAAGCACCTGGTCGTAGCCTTCGGCCCAAGGCCCATATTGCCACTGGTTCAGCTGACGTGTCTTCAACCAACCAAACTGGCCATAGTACCCCATATTCCAACAATGCTGCAAACACTTACACATCAGATCCAGTCCCAAGCGCTCTTGACGGTACATGTGCGGTGTCATCCGCACAGTCGGCGTGTCCCTATTCCACGTGGGATATATGTGAAGCATCACTATGGCCTCCTCAAAGATGGCTCGTTGTATCATGCCTTTGGGATATCCTGATCGTGCAGCAAACTCATACAGCAGCAGTGCGTTTGTGGCATTGGGCGTGACACCGCTTAGTCAGAAGCGGAAGCAATCCGCGAGCGATAGCGCAGCAGTAGCATCCCACATTGTCTGCAACGAATGGAATATACACAACCAAGAACGACAAGGCAACAATTAGAATTGTGCGTGTAGGGATATGGACAAATGGGAGGGATGCGTATCGTTACGTATCTCCAAACAGTAGGGTATTTCTTGCTGTCGCTGTATAAACTATATATATTCATCTGGATTTTTTATGCGCTCGTGCACTAATTGTTTGCATCTATACGCATGAGATGTTAAACGAATGATTGGCAACATAAATTTGACCATCTACGAGTCAAGCACCGGTACCTTTCACAAACTGATATAAATTTACAAATCAAACACCCGATAACCTATACAAACATATATCAATACCTGCAAACTCTCAAGCCTTGCAGCCAGCGGGCGCGAGTCCAAGAAGTCCCTTGCTCAAGCCGCATAACCAGCCAACGGATACTTGTCCAGTTGAAATGTGTCTGGAAATCTATAGGGCTCGCCCCTAAGGAACTGTTCCCTGATTGCGGCCCATAGCTGGTCGATGGGCAGTGCTGTGCGCTGTTCAGGTGTTAGTTGATTGTACACATCTTCAGATGTGATGCCTTGTGAGCTCGGATTAGACGTGGTGCTTGTAGCGAGAAAGTCCGGGAGACTGTCGTCTGTTAATGCACACACGCCTGGAACAGACAGACACTGCACTCGGCTCGCAGGGGTGTATTCGCGCAGCATACGTCGGGTGGGCAAATCTCAGCGGAACTCATCCTTCTTCTTCGCTTCTTTGCGCTCCTCCTTATCCTCCTCTGAATGTGCATGTGATGTCTCTTCACCGTTTTTCACCTATGTAGCTTTCGCCTCGTTGAATTTTTTCAAGGCTGCCAGGCACTCCTTTTTGTGTGCACGCCTAGTGTGTCTTCTGACATTTGGTCGAGCGGTACCCCACTATTTGGCACGGACACCGCTTGGCACCAAAGGCATAGCACACCATGTAGTGGGCCGTACTTTTGCCTCTTGTATCTGTGGTGAACGACATGTCTCTCAGCTGTTGATTCTGCCTCCCTGAGTTTTAGGTCTAGTAGCTGAAGGATGTCTCCGGTCTGAACTCTGGACGAACCCATATAAATATTGTCGTAAATATATGCGATTATCAACAAATTTAAATAATAATAATATGTACGTTCATCCGAAGGCTTTTTTGTTTAGAAAAGAAAAAAAACGGTATTGCGTGTGACGTGATTTCACAAAAACAGCTTCGACTTTTCCAGGGTTCAGGGTTTACTTTCAATAAGTGTATTTAGGTATGTTGATTATTCAGGTATGTAAATATGTCTATGAGACTGGTGCCGTTGTTGGGAAACCCAAAACTAGGAGTAGCAAGACATGAAAAACCGCAGGACATCACAGCAAGAGAGATCCGTAGTAGGACACGCGCCGTTAAAAACATATCACTCAGACAGATTTGCCAAACCCAAATATTGATATATCAACCTTGCCGTCCAACACCCGTACAAGAGTTGAACATCACCACCGAGGAAATCGCCAATTCCAGATCCGATCAGGAAGATGACGACAACTCCTGTGATTTCCAACACTACCTCTTCAGTAGGGGCGTTGAACGGCATAGTTGATGTTTCAAAGTTTCGGCATTCGTAGGTTTATTTATACGGCGCGTGACCCACTACGAATCCTTTGCTGCGATGTCCCCTGGCGGTCCATGTTTTGCTACTTTTAATATTATATTTTCCAAGGGTACTTCCCATTGGTTTCGCTCCAATTGTACCCAATTACGAAAATCTTCCTGATTCCAAATTATACACAACCACGCGTGACAGTAGGCATAATAAATGGCACAACATCTTGAGTTTCATACAAACCCTTGCCTCGATGTGCTTCGGATGAGTATGACAAGTCCATGAGGCTCATATACCTGTGTATGATAGAAAAATTCCTTGAACATTATTCGACCGTTATAGATCGAATTCGACACTTGAAGTAAACAATCGGGAAATAACTCGGAGGTATTTTATTGTATATATATGACTGTACATAGTCACTAATTCACATTTCTAGTCCACCTCAACGTGTCAGTGATTAAGTCGGTAGTGATTGAGTTGGTGTCCACTTTCGGAGTCATGTATTACTAGCTTGCTGCGACAACTGGCGACCCGCTTGGTAACCTTGCAATTGACTTAATAAATTCTGACATATTTATAATGCTGCTTCATCCAGATTGTTGAAACGCACTTTTCCCTCAATTCTACCGTGGGCCCTACAATGTAAGAATAATCACAACTTGGAAGTACATCTGAAGCTCCTCAACTTCGTTGAGGATGTTTCTACTTATATTGGTGACCCTAGGCCTTAGACAACTGATGTAAAAGCAATTTCAATATTCTTGACCATACCATTAGCCTTCTTCTCCGCGATTCTTTATCAATCTATATTTCGATCTCCAACACACCAAGTTCTCGTTTTCAGCACAGATCGCGCGAGTGATCACAAACCGCGCTGATACCACTGAAGCCCTTTAATGCTATATAGTGCTTGCGGATTCTTCACGATCGTTCATATAGATATGGACAGATCGATGGTGACATGTACATAAAAATTTGACATGTGTCCATTTATTGATTTTTATCATCGCTATGGTGATTGAGTGTTGGTTTATCATCACGTTCTGTCGCGTCGCATGCTTTTTCTCATGCTTTTTATTTATCACTTTACTTCTAACCCTACATCTCAAGTACATTCACGTGGGCTGCACAGCAAGTGATCCGAAATTGTTGTTCCATTGCACGTACATTTCTAGTTCGCTCTGCGACACACTGGCTCTGACCTGCAATAGGGCCTCCTCGAAGTCACAGAAGCTCATTGGACGAACCTATACGACGAAATCAAGGACCGTACGGGTGAGACATGTTGCCTGGGATATAACATAACCGAAACGTGAAAACAGCTCAGAGGCATAAATCATGCCCGCAGAAATTGACTTGCATGTTAGACAAGAGACGAAGACAACAGGAACTGTAAGCCATGGAGATCCGATGCGCAAGTTTAGCATTGAACGATCGTGAAATCAAAGTGACATATAAACATATATGCATGAAAAGAACCCTAATAAAAATTGCATATAAAATCATCTCGGCATGTGGGATTACGTCAGGCAAGCTATGCCACGTCTGAAGATCGGAAGAGCCACGTGTGAATGAGTGAATTGCAGATTCACAGATAATGAGAATGAGGCAGAGTACAGAAGTGTACCATGTGCACTCATCAGAGTAACGCAACATGTGGGTGCGCTCACCTGGTCAGCGGAGACGTTGCAGATGTCCTCGATGTTGCGGATTGGTCCCAGGGCTGCTTCTTTGCAGAGATTACTTATGTCGGATCCAGAGTACCCTGTGGCGAAAAGGTTGGATAACCCCGTTGAACAATCGGTAGTACACACACAAGTGTAGAGTCGCGGGGGGAAGGCATGGGAGACCAACTACCCCGAAATAAGGTTAACCAAACCCATATATCAAATGTATGAACAGGCAAAGAGTGAGATTTGGGCGATCCTTCGATGCGAGGATGGCAATAAAGATTGAACGCAACAGGTATAGTCAAAGAATAAGTGACGTCAGCCAGGACACGTAGACCTCGATGCATCTAGCACCCCTGTGCACTAAGTACCGACCGATACCACGATCACCGAGACATGCATGTATTCGGTAGTAGTTCTGCGTGCATCTACCCAAATGATGTACGGGAATCCTACAAGTATACTAGAATTGAACTAATTTAATTGTATTTTATGATGACCATTTGGCCATCGGCTAATATATCAAATACTCTTCTGAAGCATTCTTAAGATTATACCGGTCGATATATCACATAGGTTTCTGCACGATGGTCCTAACAAGGGATGTCACACTGCGAAGACTCGCAGTCCGAGGTTGCGGATGCATATCAAGAAAGCTCACGTGCATTGAAGGGAAGATAGGTACTTGGCGTATGGATCTCTCTGATCGGGCGAGTGCAAGCGCATGGCTTTTGTAGGCGTTGGTCACACAATTGTAAGCAAGCTTCCGTACAACTACGGGTACTGCACTTTTAAATTCGAAACCGTGTGATCGAGTGGTGTTGCGTATATACCTACCTTTGGTTTTCTGTACCAGAGCTTCAAGCTCTTCAGGCGTCAAACTATGGGCTTGCGAAGCAAGAACGATGTCAAACAGCTGTTGTCGACCCTCTGAAAAAGAATGAAACAAAGGACGTGGCTTCAGATGTTTATCGTTTGGTTTTCATAGGCCGACAGAGAATAGAGATATCAAAATAGGAGGAAAGCTGAATATGACACAGGCACAATTATGCGAAAAACGAACGTGTCGGACTACTACGACATCAATTGACAGCAACGAGTCAATGGATACTCGTCGTTGGATCACAAACCGAATACATTTCAGTGATGAGATCGAATTTTTAAATTTAAGAACGCTTGATTTCATGCTATTCTGCAACAAGAGTTTGTATCGTACTCTCATATTTTCCGTACAGTAGCTCCTGTGTAAAAATGCAAAATCCGTGAATGTAATCGTTCACACCGAGGTATCGAATATACACCTATTCGGTCTCGTGTAGATGCATGAAAAGACAACTCTACCATGGCTGCAATTAGTCTACGATATACATTAAGGTTCGGTTATACCTGTAATTGTTGATGTACCACCTTATACATACATTATGAGCATACACAGGCGAACGCAACAATTATCGGCAGGTTTTTTTAATATAGGTACATCCGAATGAAAGTACTTTAAAATTGCTGCGGCAAGCCAGTCCGTTTACTCACGACACATATAGATCTTCTAAAATCCATCTCCGGGGACATATAAATGACAAACTCTCACCTTTATCAGGCAATGGAATATACAATCTCTTCACCAGTCGCCTGCGTGCAGCGTCATCGATTTCCTGAGGCAAATTTGTCGCACCGACCAATAGGATGCGATCATCGGCACTTGTGGCTGCCCCATCCAATTGCACCAGAAATTCAGTCTTGATACGCCGGGACGATTCATGTTCGGTACTAGTAGTCGGCAACCGTGGCAGGATGAAAATGCGCCATATTTGTATAACGAGTGTGAAACGTGTGTGAGGGCTATCATAGGTCATAGCTACATGCCGGGTGTGTACATATTAAACAATGGCACAGATCTAAAACCAGCCAGCTACTATCATAAGTAGACGACTATAACCACAGTGACAACGCGTTGGTGTGATATGCGAGGAAGACACAGCACCGTAAGATGAAGATTTGTGGCTCAATGAGCTGCAAATTAGATAAAGGTTTTACAATTTTTTCGTGTCTCTGCTGAGTATACAACTGCGAGAGCCCAAACGCATACGAAGATGAGCTGTTAAAACACCTCCTTCAAAATACATGTGTGTGCATATGTGTGTAAACACAAGCTCCTATGTGTGTCGTAAAACGCAATTTTCATCCATTTGTATGATCTAGCTCTAAATCCATGCAACGTGCTCTAAACACAGCCAAGGCGGTATTTATAAAGTAATCACACGTATCATCGGATCACTAAAGGCAGATCACCAGTATACTTAGAAAGTAAGGTCCTTCTGACTTACCATCAATTTTGAAATACGGTTTAAAATGAGAGGTACCATCAAATTAACAATGTGTGACTCACCTGCTCCTAGTCGACAACAGAGAGTCGATTTCATCGACAAATATGACGGCCGGCTGGTGAATCCTAGCCACAGCAAACAGTGCTCGCACCATCTTCTCACCCTCGCCCACCCACTTGGAGGTGAGCGATGACGCTGAGATGCTGAAGAACGTCGCCTTGGACTGCGAGGCAATGCACTTGCCAATCAGAGTCTTGCCTGTGCCTGGAGGACCAAACAGTAGGATGCCCTTTGGTGGTCCCCTGTGGGTATGGTTCAAGTAAGGAACAGATGGAATGGGATGTATGTGATGTGAAAGAATCTTTTTTGGCAGATGATCAATATTTGAGCACGATAAGCTGATTGACTGATCGGATATGGTCGCTGGCATAAATTAATGTGATAGCAATTGAGCATATCTGTACAAGTGACCACATCATTGCCCGCGGAGCTTGTAGACTACAACTGACTATAGTATGAGGACAAATTAAGATAACTAGCTGGCACGTCGGCGAGTATGATTTCCACGCGAGCTAGAGAACAAATACGATATATTTCTATGCGTTAAGTGACATGTACGACCAACTGAATATAACAGTACAATTGCTTGCCATACCAAATAAGATTTCAGCATACCCAAAGCGCTATAACGAGTTTTTTCTAAAACGCTACCTGAGGTCAATCTTGAGATACAGGGCGGCCACCCCTCTGTGTTAACACATATCAACGCATATAGTTTGTCTTCGATCGTACATCACTTCACTGGTCGCCAGTACTCTCCAGCTGGTATACAGTTTGGAGGTGTAAGCACACCCTATCAAAACCATCAGCTTTGCAAGACAATCTACCCCAATACTATACCATAATTTCGTGAGGTTCTCCAAAACTAGTCTATTTAAGTGTTGTCAGTGACAGTTGACTTGTTGACAAGCTTTCATCCATTTATAAGACCATAACCCAATAACATTACATACCTGAGTCCAGTGAATATGTCCGGCCGGAGCAGTGGCCATACTACAATTTCCAAGATTGTTTTCTTGGCGTGTTTCAATCCCGCAATGTCATTCCAGTCAATACCGGGACCAGTGTCCATAATCTCGTTCATAATCATCTCAACAATCTTGGGGTCCAGGCCCTTAAGGCGCTCATCCATCTCCACTTCTGCACTGCCTGTGTTGATTGTATCCTCACTGTCTCCGCCATTTCGTAGCAGTGGTGGCACAAACTTATTATTCCCGTTTCTTCGGCCCCCTAATGAGCGCTTGCCAGAGGCACCATTGTTGGTAATGTTGTTGTTGCTGCTGACCTGAGGTACTCGTGTGGTGCCATTTTTTATGTTCGCTTGATGTAGCATAGCCGCTGTTTTGAATGTGTTTGTACTCATGTTTGTGTTGTTATTCCCATTTGCATTGCCGGTCGTACCCTTGACAATGGTACTGTCAGCGGTGCCTTTGTTGTTACCGCCTACTGTGTGCGCAATCGATTGATATCGGCTATTGGTGGTGAATGATGCGCCATTGCCTGTTTGCGACCTCACATCGGTGGGCGTGCTGGCGTTTACACTACTCTTCACCGTCGCTTTGTTCCTTCTCTGTGTACTCCCGTCTTTGCCACGTGTGTGTGCATCTCTCCCATGAGTGTTCCCATCGTGACCGTTTGCAGACGCAGCTGCTCTATCGTTCATGTGCACTGATGCACGGTGTCTGTGTGTGCCCTGTGTGTACACCCTGGCATCGTTTGCCCTCTCCATTTCGCGCACGCTGTTTAAAGCAGCTCTTCTTCCTAAATTTGTATGCGTTTCCCCACTTTCTAGATTCATATGCCCAAAATCTCTATCTGCGCCGTTACCAACGTGTGCGTTCTGCAAGTTCCTGGATGCATCATCCACATATGCTTCACCCATGGTCTTGAATGACTTGCACCTTCGTGGCTCCATTTGGTGTGTCTCCTGTGAGTACACCATCTCGCGTGCGTCTTGTGAGTGTTCTATTACATCGTCGCAATTGGTGCGCCGTAGATGCTGCTGTTGATTTCGCCCATCTTTTGTATTATCAAACGGCTTCCTATTGGAGCTAAAAAGAAGACATACACAATATGAATTTCGACATATGGATTATAGAATTGAATAGCCTACGTAAAGGCAATACGCATGGCAGAACGACCCTCACAGTGGAGAGACGCTATTTGGCACTGTCACCTGGCACAAGTGGGCCAAAAATGAGTGCAAAAAGATTATAATTTGCAGGATACGAAAATTCCCAAGCTGAAACCCCGTCAAAGTCGCGCCTCTCTCCTAGAGAGTTCTAATATATATCAGAAAAGAACGAATTATCAGAAATGCCTTTATCATCGGGCTCAAATCGCAATTGCTCCGACTGAAACAAATGAGGCAAATTTTTCTCAATGTTATGATACAGAATAACTCTCTAGTTCATCAGTGAGAAACGAAAAAGAATGATATTCATTACTACAGTTGACAACATGTGCTCTTTTGCGCATGGAAGCACATCAACACCAACACCCTCACCCTCACACTGATTGATACAGTGGTTAGGCGGACCGCGCACGTTATTTACACCATGTCCTATGAAATGAATAATAATAAAAATACTTTTTCCGAACTACCAAAACGAACCAGGTGTTAACGCAAGGCATCATCTTACACGCATCAAGGTAGCCAGCTATCGACAAAGTCCTTCATGACACTCCCTAAAACAATTTTAAAGTAAACAAAAACTCTACGTAATCGAAAGAAATCAACGAAATGATACCTGTTGTCGCTGGTTTGTTTGCACAGCTTGTTGAAATGTCTCGTGGTGGAGATGCGGGTGGCCTGGTCTTTTCCCTTGCTCTGGATTAGTCCCTGGCCCTGTTCATTTCCCCCCACTAGTGCTGTGTCTCTGTGGTTGCCAGTGTCCGCGTACATGTCATCGATTGACAGTCCACCATTCCGCCTGCTCACACCTGTAGTGCTCCCAAGGCTGTCCTTGGGGCTGTCGCTGTCCTGTGTGCGCTTTCCGTTCTTCAGCATTGCTCTTGTAGTCCCGTGCGAGTCCCTCCCACTAGTAGTATGCACCCCTGCTCCATCTCGCGCACCAGTAGCACGATCGTCAGGTGAGCCCTTACTAGGATTTTCCTCATGAACATGTCTACTCTTCCTTATGTGGGGACTTATACTTTGTCTGCGAGATTGTTCAGTCCGCAGTTGCTGCTTCGGTGTTCTATTGCTTTCGGCAATACCTCGTTCCCTCGCAGCGGGAGATTTAGTAGGCGCAGTGGAATCAATGGGTGTGAGAGCGCTTGTGATATCGCGCTCCGGGACGGGTACGACCGAATCAAGCACATTGGCGTGGTCTGTGGAGATATTCATGCGGAGATCTTCAGTCTCGTCTACGTGAATGGTGAAAGACTCATCATCTACATCGATACACATGATATCACCCTTAGATCGATGTTGTTGTTTATGTTTCTTCTGCTGCTGCTTCTGTCTGTGCTCTTGTTGTTGTTGTTGCATATGGCGCTGTTGCTGATGTTGCTGGTGTTGCTCCCTACTATCCTGCTGTTGTTTCTGTTGTTGTTGCTGCTGTTGTTTTTGTTCTTGTTTCTGTACGGAGGTTTCTAGAGTCTGCGCTTTCTCAATATTCGATGTGCTGCTCTTGTTAGCGCTGGGACCGGCAGCGAGGACACTCGACGAGGGATTTCTAGTCAGCTTGACTTTGGGCACCGAATCAGTACATTCCTGAAAGTCAACAGAAAAAAACCCCAGAAAATAAATAAACGGTACATAAGAAGGGGCTGTCCGGCATGATACGAGTATGAGAAGGATTGGATGTACAATGAATTCGGTGCACATGATAATTGGCCTATCGGGAAGAATGCGGGATGCCGTGTATTGAACAAGAAAAACGAAACAGCTTGCTTGTAAACAAGGCGAATAAACCCAGAATCTTCCGCAACTTTAATCAGTAAAATGAAGCACAATACAAAAAGGCTGGGAGAAAACATCTGCACGCATTTGAATATGAGCCGTATACAGCGGTTTGCGCACATTAATTGTCGGAACCATGAGGTTTACAAGAACACGAACCTTGAGGAAAGGGTGTAGTTGCTGTATAGTATCCCAAGTCATGGTGGACTTTACGTCGATGATGCCCGCTCTGATTGCCTCGTTATCTTTCGGCAGCTTCATTGCGACTCTCTCGGCGTATATGTTGACTATATGCGACCGTATGAAGGCATCAAATGGTAAAGCGAATTGAATTAGGTACGAAACAATTCTTGAAAACTCTATATCGTCCGGTCTCATTAGCGATCAACAAAAAAAAAGAGCTGCTGTACTCAACATGCACAATTGTAAGCTATATTCTCGACAACAGATGTCATCGAACTATGTCAATCTAACATTTCCTCTCAAGGCACGCCATTGCTTACACCATACAACACATCTGTGTATTCTGACTTTCGGGAGTCTTTGCGATAAGACCCAAACGTTACACCACGTTACTTTGCTGGATTGTACAACTGGTCACAATGAGCATCTACAAGGCAACTTCAAGATTGGAGTTACGAAGTGGCACTTCAGTTTAACCGTATTGGCTATAGGCGCTTCTACACAAGCACCGCATTTTCAGATGGTAAAATGCTACTGGATGACCCAGCAGATACTAGGGAGAAACATAGTGTTAAACTAGAGTCCCCCATGTGGGAGACTACGAAAGGCCGAATTATAAATAGACATACCTGGATTGTTGTCCACCATAGTGTGATATGTGTCAAGACTGTCGTTCAGAGCCCCCAACCAATCCTGCGAGGCATCAACACCCTTGTCCACAGCCGTTCTATGCCGAACGATACATAGCATGGTATTAGTGACTGCACAGTGTCGGTGATCAAACAATTGATTTTAACGACTGCCTGGGCATAGAGCAGGTGCTCCGTCGATCTGAGTCTACTAGAGTATGTAATTGATAAAGTATGCAATACGTAGTCTTGCCTGTGGATCTATGCCTGCGTTTCATCCAAGCCCCAGCCCACATTGAATCACCATGTGATAAGGGTATCAATTATTATTGTCTGACCGCCAGATTCTATTTCAAAAATCACATCGCATCGCCTCCAATGCGTGGTCATATCGAGCGCGGCACTGCACACCCCTCCCGAAGTTATTAAGTTTGCTTGTAAGCTTCCATCTGCTTCCAATGCGCACAAGCGCACATAGGTACTCATGTACAAGCTACATTGCGATCTCTGACACGAAGGACCATTCATCTTCAGCGTATTGATACACATGCAAGCAGCTACACGAATTTTGCTGTCAGACTATTTCAAGCATAAGCAGAACACGCTCACTGAAGTCGCAAAATAAAACAGCCGTATAACAAACACGCAATGCCACTTGACTGTATATTTTAGACATATTAAATTGTACAAAATAGAGTTAGCTTTGATACAAGAGGCCAGATCTGTCAAACTTTCGAGCAAACCAGCAAAACTGGCCAGTGCAGATACGCACAACTTACAAGGTTGTAATATTCATAAATACACAGATACAAGGAAGCTATCATGTAACCAACGCAGAATTACGCAGGCAAATAGCATATGCAAACACATTACACTGGTTTAGAAGAGACATAAATCGGCATTCGCAGAGTATTCCCGTGCATCCTAACAACAGAGATCAAATGAGCCTGACACCGTTATCGTGAATAATCGAATACAGCTGTCTACAACCACAGTATATGGATGCGCAGATGTTATTTTCTAGATGTACTCTTGAACTATCTTCTCTGTCGGTATATCGAGCACAAATGATGGCACAGTATACGACAATCGGCACAAGATCCAACTTCGCCTAGCTTGGCATGCGTTCTCAGTGCATCAACTATGTACTCACCCTACTCGCTCGCACATCTAAATAGAAAATACATACCTGGCACGAGATCCATTGAGTAGGAATAATGCTGAACGTTGCGAATCGATTTGCGATTCAATGTCTGGGTCTGCTGCTTTGACGGCGAAGTGCAGAGTTTGCCATTCGTGCAGCAACATGATATCCTCTCGGGTGAACTCCATCGTGCACACCCGCACTAACCGATACCTTCCCACTTATGTTTATGTTTTGTTACCTCCGTAGTTCATTATATAAGTAGATACCAGTTTAACTTGTATGGCTGTGCTGGATACTGCTCTGGGGATGGAACGTACAGTGCCTACAGCTATCCAACTTCGGAAATTGTCGATGCTCGCTGCTGAAATGCATGTGCAGACACACCTCTCTGCAACGGCTACACAGTGGCAACAGTACTAACCTTGTACACTCTCTTATTCTAAATGGTCAACTTCTATTTAGTGTGAAAAATGAGCAGTCTGGCTATCGAATACCTCGTATGTGTGTTATTACTTATTTACATGCGTTCCACTATCGTGTGCGATCAATATCAATCAAACGACCATCACGCATTTGCCAAGCCCGCCAAAATGGATGGCCTACTAAAAGTTATTTACAGTACCGATTTGAAGATTTGGCGCGCTTTCGCAGCATTTGAGGAGAAAAAAATATATAAATAAAAACTCGAACAAATATCTCCACTGCCAGCCACAAGAATATGACGAGTCGTCACATTTTTTATATATCCAATTGGCCCACCAGAGGCCAGTGCCCGTCCAAAATCTTGAATTGCTGTACCAGAGGCAATGTTTCGGACATTCGGTATATAGTAAATACATACAGTGAAATAAATAAAAATGTTTTTTTCCAAACAACAAAAAGGTCGCAGAGCTAACCTCGGCTCAAACCGATTTCCGTTAAGACTTATATAAATCGAAGAAAAAAATACGTTTAAATCGAATAAATACACGGCCCTTTTTATGCTCATAGATGCACCTTGTGGGTCTACAAATTTAGATCTGTAGTGCTTTCACTATAAAAACTTGTCCTATAGAAGAACTTAGGTAGGGCTTTTTTCTTCTTCTACTATAACCGTTTTAACATTTTAAAATTGAATAAATATGCGTTTACATTCAATTACTATTCCATACGGTCCATACCTCCTGACTGTCCTGAGTCTCTATATTGTAATGAGCCTGTGTGCTTAGTCGCAAAGTACATGTTATTTTTTTTTTTTAAGCATGGTTGTATTGGTTGGTGATCTATAAATTGTAAATATGATCGTGATTCGTGAAACAAATTTAAAAAAAAGCACGAAATCTACTGCTGCATCTGAAAAATTTAAAAACAATTTATTCCAAAAACTTCCAGCCAATAAAGAAAACCCTAAAACCAGAGTCAGAGGAGTCGGAAGCTCGGATTTAGTATTTATTAGTATTTACTGTTTCTATCATAGCCTTCTAAATCAAACAACAGTTTACCATTTCTAGTATTTAGTATTTAGTATTTAGTTAAAAAACAAATATATATATATAAATACTATGTATATGTATTTATGTAATACATACGTATTGTATTTTTAATTTTACTAACAATTTTAGTATTGTCTTTCAGTATTTAGTCAGTACGAGCCTATGAGGAGTTGAGGGCTGTGAGTCTCAGTCACAGTCTCACCGAATCTCAGTGTCTGTGTCTCACATGACGGGACTCCACAGGCCAGACAGCCAGTCACAGAGACACCGTTCACGTCTGACGTCACAGCTTACACAAGAGTCCAGGACTACTCTCTCTCTCTCTCTCTCTCTCTCTCTCTACTCTAAATACATAGAAACAGAGAGGGTAGAGAGAACGAAAGACTGAAACAGAATGACAGAAAGAGACTACATACATATGCTCTGTGACTCTTTTGGTATCCGACAACGACAGAAGAGATACCCTTTTGTAGAAAAATCAAAAATGCCGCCGCGATATGTCTGACAAGTGATCTGACAAAATGTCGTGCCGACACATCTGACATGTCCTTTGCCAAATGTCGGGTTTTTTTACCAGCCCAGAGTACATATGAGACTGGAGAGTGGAGACAGAGTCAGGATTCAGGACATAAGTGGACAACTCTGGACAAGAGTTTAGAGTACATTGTGGAGTCGAGGACACTGGACTATTTTTTAACAAAAAATGGCTTTATTGTAATCATATTTTGAAGAAAAAAACTAAAAACTGGGAGGGTGGACTGTCACTGTGTCAGTGACTCACCGACTCAGGACTCAGGACTGTGTTTGTGGGCCTGTCATTCTGTGCTACTGTGGAGTGTGGACTGTGGAGTATGGATTTTTATCCTGTATGGATATCCTCTCTGGAGTCTGGGCCTCTGGGGTGGGCTACGTATCACTATCATGGGCTACGTATTTATCACTATCATCAGTCTATCAGGCGTTAGCTGTGGGCGGTGGGCCTGTGCCGTCACTGCCGCCCACAGGGCCTGTTGGCCTGTTGGCCTGTTGGCCTGTTGGCCTGTTGGCCTGTGGGCCTGTGGGCTGAGGCAGTGTGATTAATTGTCGGTGCACTGGTGACTGGTAAATAAATACACTTTGTGATATTTTTTTGTTTGATTATTTTTATTTATTTTAAAAGGAAAAGAGGTCCAATTTTGGGCAACTAAAATTAAATATCTGCAGCAACTGACGAGTGGCAGTCATAATTACAGTGCGCCCATCACGGCGTTTAAAAGTCTCAACAGACACACTAAAAGGTAAGAATGACGGGCAAGCCACCCTCGCGGTCACGGTCGCCTATCTTGTCGGTCACGGTGCCACTTGAGCAGAGTGTTTCGATGACTAAGGTGTTGAATGGAGTAGATACACCCTTAGATGACACTCAGCCTAGCGTCTATGAGGCCGTCATTCTCCTGAAAGGTTTGTCTGCTGCACCGCCGTGTTTGTGGGTGCGTGCCTTGTCTGGTGTATGACATGTATCTCCGTACAGAGAGTTCGATAGTAGCTATATCATCGGTAGAGAAATCATGAATTGGACTAAACATATATGGACTTCATAATTTGTAGTTTGGCGAGTTGTAAGGATACTGAGCAGTAAAAAAGAGGTGTGCATTGGTTTAATACTCGGCCGGCTTTACTTGCGGTTTGATCGTAAGTAACGTATCTATACACTGATGACTATTCAAATGCAGAAGTGCAAGGGAAAGATTCATTTATGATTTTTATTCAGCTCTCGATTGACCAACAGGCAGAACAAGACCATTGATGGCTTACACAAGCATTTATCAGATATCTATAATTAATTGTACAAACTGAATGCGCAAACAGGATTTGTGTATAATGGTACCACTTCCCACTTCCGATAGAAATATGATTTTGTTTTATGTACCCGGACGTGCTTGAAAACACTGTATATATATACTACTCTTCGAGACTACTAGTGAGTATAGCATAAAGTATATATATATGTATATGTATATATATATTATATATAGTGTAACAATAAATAAAATATATAGTAATAATAGAAGATTTGTATATATATTATATATATATATATATATATATACTATATATATATATATATATATATATATATAGTATATATATATTATAAATGTATTCATGTACATTTATGTATGTTTATATGGACACGGACACAGATAAAGACACATATGCACATAAACACTTAAACACACACACACGTATATATACATATATATATATAAGTGCATATGTATATATCTATATCTATATGCATATCCATATATCTACTCTTGCACACACATATATATTTATACAGATACACACACACACACGCACGTACGCACACACACACACACACATATATATATATATATATATATATAAAATGCATATATATACATATATAATTCTAAAGGCAACACCATGAGCTTACTAAAACTTTACAAACCCCTGCATGATATGTTCTGTAGGTCGGCTGGGACGCACGTGGTCTGAGCGATACTGCATTCTCAATGCACAGTCGTATATGCTCGTCTACCGTAAACTAGGAAGCAATGGGTCTCCGCTACTCACCTTCAAGATACAAAGTGGGGCTCTCTGCACCATAACTGGTATGTATGAAATACTCAAACGGACACGGGCACACACACACATACACACACATACACGCAAATACACATATATACACACGCCCACGCACACGCACACACACACACACGCACACACACGCGCAAATACACATATACACACGTCCGCGCACACGCACACACACAAACACACACACATATATATATATATATATATATATATAATATATCTATAAATATAGACATATATATATATATATATATCTATCTATCTATAAATAAATAAAAACACACACATATATATATATATATAAATATACTCCATCACGGGTAAACACAGGGACTGATATCAGTCACTGACAGTCTAGCACACCCATTGCAGGGGACAGTAGGACTTACACCCCAAATTATCACAAGTACACACAGAGACTGGTATCACTCACTGACTGCCTAGTGCACCCGTTACAGAGGGCAGAAAGGACACATTCGCCATCCACGTGGTCAATGCACAGAATGCGCCCATCGATAAGTTTGAGTTCAATGTTAAGACTCTGGAGGTGGCGAAGCAGTGGCAGACACACCTGCTACAAGCAGCCGAGCGAGTACGTGTGTACATGTGTACAACATTGTCTCTGACATCTACGAACTGGGCTATGCACTGTTTGGTTTCGAGTGTGCGTGTAAAGTAGTTTAGGTTTGCTTGGGTGTGTTTAATAGTCGTTTTAAGGTTTGAGAGTTTATGCGTCTTATTATACATACAAATACATACAGGTAGACACACGTACACATATATACACACATGTACCCATATACATATATACACACATGTACCCATATACATATATACACGCATGTACACACATGCACACGCATTATATATATATACATGTACACACATAAAATACACATATGTCCACACATGTACACACATATACACTCACTTATGCACACATATATATATGAACCCACAGGAAACAGCGAAGCGGCTGGCAGGTGAGAGGTTGTCTCTGCGCGATGTGGGAACGGCACCTGCAGCCATTCGCGATGTACTCAAACGCGCAGAAATCAACAGCAGACGGGCAGTAGAGCAGATGATGACACTCGCCAGAGGACACTCCAGGCACACCAGGTATACACACAACTACACACACACACACTACTTTACATTACAGTACACACACGCACGCACATTATATTGCATATACACACGCTACACTACACACACAATTTATTACATACACACACATTAAAAACACACTCCAGTCACATTAGGTACAGCAAACCATCGAATCAAACACATCAGTGCACTACACACACACATGAACAGACGCAACGGAAATTACAGACACCACGCATATGGGCAAAGCACAATCAAACAGCCACACCCAAAGCAAGGGCAATAAAATCCATTCTCATTCACCCATTGCAATCGGTCGACAGACATTGCGTACCACTCAATTGCTTTACATTCCTAACTGCACCCAGTGAGACATCAGATAAGCTGCAGCAGGGCATTGAGGACGGGCTGTTGATTGACGCCATGAACCTATTTCATTGGCGCACAGTTAAAGTAGACAACGGACTGAGGGTGCAGGCAGACAACGATCCTGTGCTGACAGTGGACGAGATTATACGCAGAAGGCGAGTGCTATGGAGACAGGTGAGCAGCCCATCAGTGCCGTGCGAGGGGGCGAGCCTTATTAGCATATGATATATTCAGGAAACTTCAATATTTAATTTTAGTATATATATGATGTAATATATATATATATATATATATATAATGTTGTAGTATATATATATATAGACATGTATATATATACGTATATACGTATATAAATATATATATATACTTACACACAGAGACATACACACACGCACACATACACGTACATATATATATATATAGATAGACATACACACGCATACACGCATACACACACATATATATATATACGCACACTCGCTCACTCACACGCGCACACATATATATATATATATAAATATTTTTATATGTATATGTATTGATGCTATCCCTGTTATTGCTGCTTGTCCCATTCTCTCATGACTAATGGCTGATTTCTTGTCTTGTTGTGTGTTGCAGCTGTATCTTCTACTGGCTATTTGCGTGGCGTGGGTGTGTGCTGTGTGGAGTGATGTGGTGCCATTGTTGCATGCTACGCTGTTGGCTGTGGCTACTGTGGGGCTGTCCGTCTATCACTTCGTCAGTTGCTTTGAGGATATGCCCGGTCACCCGAGTGTGCAAGTGGCAGAGGTGAGTGCGCGCATACAATGCTGAGAATTTGGGGTTTAAGGTTTTTGGTTTAATTGTTTTAAGGTTTATCCTTTGTGTATGAGGACTGCAGGTAGTTCTGTAATCTCATAAATGATGTGCGTTTTAGGGTTTTAGTATGAGCATGCAGTGTCTACGGGTGATATGGTTGTTTACCTCCTGCTCTATATCCACCAGGGTGTGTGTGGGATGGCTTGGGGTTTGTGTGTTTAGTA
>NW_014040518.1:107485-116509 GCF_001186125.1 Sphaeroforma arctica JP610
CAGCTCAGCCGTCGGCGTTTAATCTCGTGGGAATGGATGTCTTTGCCTTTGAAGACCCGTCACAGCGGTACAACCTCGCCTCACGCCCAGACAACACCATCTACAAACTCAACCAGCAGGTGAGGGGGGCAGCAGCCCACGCACCACGTGGGGAGAATGTTTGTTTGGGAGCATGGAGTGCTGAGACAGTATATGTAGCACAGTATATGTAGTGCATGGGCGTGAGAGTATTCTTTGTGATGAAGCAAACCGGTGAGTGGGTATTAGAAACCCTACGTCCTGATCCCAGTCACAGCCAGTCGTAGAGGACCATTTAGTGTTGTAGGGTTTTAGTTCAGGCGTGTTAACACTTGTGTGTGTTATGCTGCAGATAACGGGCACTTTGACGTAAGACTATTCGCCTGTCGATGGCAGGGCCCGTTAACGTTTGTGACACAGATGTCGCGATGGGTCTATCCTGTGTGATGAACAAATCCCCAAACGGTCCGTTTTCACCGCTTGGGTGCACATCGTTTAGGCTCAGTCGCACGGTGCATTAACTCATGCCCTCCCACCACTTCACAGGACCCGAATTGTCCGTTCACATTTGTGGTGACGTTTGTGGTGCCATGTGCCGAGAATCTCTCCGTGGCGTGTTACTACCAGGTGTGTGGATGACCCATGCACAGCGGTGCGGCAGTCATTGAGGGGGTGTATGATGTCACGGTTTTAAACTCTAACCCTATCAGGGCTTGTATGATGTGATGATCATCATGCTGAACCCTAGAACCCAAACCCATGACCTGTGAAACACTGTATTGTAGATATCATAGTCTCTCTCACTGTGTATGTGGCCATGTGCCAACCACTCATGCGAGTCAGCATGTGCTACCACCACCACCCACACGACTGAGTGCACGCATAGTGTCTGTGTTTCAATCGTTTGTGTGCACAGTCGCTGTCGTGCTACTGCGAACGTGCGTGGGCTGGCCGTTGGGTGTGTTGTTATCATTTGGCGTCTCTTCCAAATACACAGTGGAGTTTGAAATATACAATACCATCCAATTAATATTGACGTACACTAACTTCTCCTAAAACCCATAAAACTCAAACCCCGAAAACTATAACCCTCAATTCCTAGAACTCTAAACTTAAAACCCTACAACAATCCCATCCAATTGATATTGACGTACATTGACTTCTCCTAAAACCCTAAGACTCTAAACCCCTAAATCTATAAACCTAAAACCATGAAACAACCCCATCTAAATCCAATTGACATTGACGTGCACTGACGTTTCTCTCGTCGCAGCCCACGGATTCCGATTGGCGCGAGAAACGCTCGACATTCTGCGATGTGCTGTCAGACTTTATGGACGGAGACGACAACTACCGCAACCAACGCTTCAAGCTTATTCCATCGGTGGAAAAGGGGTGAGTGAACACACACACATATATACACCACCACTACACATGTACCTACAACACATACACACACAACACCACTACACATATACGCAATCAACGCTTTAAACTTATTCCATCGGTGGAGAAGGGGTGGGTGAACACACACACATACATACAACACTACACATACAAATACAACATCACTACACACACACATACAACATCACTACAAATGCACCTACAACAACACCACACACACATACAACACCACTACACATACACACTACCCATACAACACCACTACACATGCACATACACCAACACCACTCACACATACAACACCACTACACATGCACATACAACACATACACACACACATACAACAACACTACACATACACACACTACACATACAACACCACTACACATGCACATACAACACATCCACACACATACAACAACACTACACATACACACACTACACATACACGCAACCAACGCTCGAAGCTTATTCCATCGGTGGAGAAGGGGTGGGTGAACGCACACACACATACACCACCACTACACATGCACCTGCAACACACATATACAACAACACTACACATGCACACATGACACATACACGCAACCAACGCTTCAAGCTTATTCCATCAGTGGAGAAGGGGTGGGTGAGCACACACATACACCACCACTACACATGCACCTACTACACATGTACACACGACTCATACACGCAACCAACGCTTCAAGCTTATTCCATCAGTGGAGAAGGGGTACATACAACAACACTACATATACACATAAAATTTCACTACACGAAGCTACACTACATGTAAGCTATATTGCATGCACTCAAATGCACACATGTATACATAGCATTCATTCATATCCATTCGCTTGTGTCATACATCGTATTCGTTGTTATACATTCGCCTGTGCGCATCGCAAACCGTATACTAATCCCGAACAACCCTAAACCCTACACCCTAAGATCGTATATCCTTCGTAAGATGGTGGCGGGTAAACCGGCAATCGTCGGCAACAAAGGACTCAAGAATCCCTACTTCCATGGCGACAACTGGTTTGAGGTGTGTACGTGCACAAACGACAGTGAAAGTGGCTACAGAGCATCTAGAGGTCATATAGTAAAGGTTTTTTTATTATATATATTGATCAGTTATTCCTACCTGATTATACTCCAAGCCAAGCAATCGTCTCATATCACATATAGTGTGTATTAGGGTCTCATAATTCGTATAGCTGGTGTTCCATAATCTCAAAATTCCCATATATGGTTACTTATGGTCTCATAATTCCCATATATGGTGACTTATGGACGCATAATTCCCATATATGGTTACTTATGGTCTCATAATTCCCATATATGGTGACTTATGGTCTCATAATTCCCATATATGGTGACTTATGGTCTCATAATTCTCATATATGGTGACTTATGGTCTCATAATTCTCATATATGGTGACTTATGGTCTCATAATTCTCATATATGGTGACTTATGGTCTCATAATTCCCATATATGGTGATTTGTGTTCTCATAATTCCCATATGCTTACTTATGGTCTCATAATTCCCATATATGGTGACTTTTGTTCTCATAATTCCCATATATGGTTGCTTATGGTCTCACAATTCCCATATATACTTACTTATGGTCTCATAATTCTCATATATGGTGACTTATGGTCTCATAATTCTCATATATGGTGACTTATGGTCTCATAATTCTCATATATGGTGACTTATGGTCTCATAATTCCCATATATGGTGATTTGTGTTCTCATAATTCCCATATGCTTACTTATGGTCTCATAATTCCCATATATGGTGACTTTTGGTCTCATAATTCCCATATATGGTTGCTTATGGTCTCACAATTCCCATATATGCTTACTTATGGTCTCATATTTCTCATATATGGTGACTTATGGTCTCATAATCCCTTTGCTTGGTGTAGGTGGACGTGGACGTCAACTCAGATGCACATGCGCGAGAGATCACGTCAATGGCTGTAGGGGTGACCAAAAGTCTTGTGGTAGACATCGCCTTCCTCATCGAAAGCAAAACCGCCGAGGAACTGCCGGTAAGAACAGAAGCCTGTCATTACAATACGATACGATACAGTATATTACCGTACAATATAGTGCAGTACAGTACCGTACAAAATAATACAGTACAGTACCGTACCGTACAATATAATACAGTACCGTACAGAACAGTACAATATAATACAGTACAGTACAATATAATACAGTACAGTACAGTATAGTTTAGTATAGTATAGTACAATACAGTATAGTACAATACAGTACAGTACAGTACAGTACAATACAGTACTGTACAATATAATATAATACAGTACAAAATAATACAGTATAGTACAGTACAATATAATACAGTACAGTACAGTACAATATAATACAGTATAGTACAGTACAATATAATACAGTACAGTACAGTACAATATAATACAGTACAAAATAATACAGTATAGTACAGTACAGTACAATATAATACAGTACAAAATAATACAGTATAGTACAGTACAATTTAATACAGTAAAGTACAGTACAGTGATATGTAATGTAATACCACGTCATGCCATGCGTAGATGCTAGGCACACAGTAGTGGGCTGCTGTGCATTTTGTTCCTTACTACTAGTACGTGGCTGTGTCGTGGTGCACGCTACAAATAGACACGCGTTCACTTTCACACGCATTTGGTACTATTCATACGTGTATCCCTTCAACAAGTAACCCTAAGACCTTAAAACCCTACCGCATATGTCTATTCTCCTCTGCAGTTGAGTATCTGTTGTATGACCCCATGTACACAACGGAGTCGCATGTCGCACACAATGCATTGCAATACCTATGACAAACCATTCACAAAGGCAAAACCTTAAAACCCAGAAACCGCTAAACCCTAAACCCTGAATAATACGCAGGCACACTCCTCCGTATGTCCCCACTAGCACTCGTCCAACTACACCTTATACCCTCTGTAATGGCATCTGCAGGAGACTATCATCGGCACAGTCCAATTAAACCCTAAACCCTATATAATACATAGGAACACTCCTTCGTAAGTCCCCACTAGCACTCATCCAACTACACCTTATACCCTCTGCAACGGCATCTGCAGGAGACTATCATCGGCACAGTCCAATTCGATCGCATTGCACTCAAGTCCATTGCCGTTCCCATCGCCAAGAACACTCCCACAACAGCCACAGCAACAGCAACAGGAGACCCCACCACACCACACACACACACACCCACCAAGGCCACCCCAGACAACAACACAACACACACACACAACAACACAACGCAAACAGACAACACAACACACTCAGGCAACGTCAGCACACACACCTCAGCCTCACGCTGTGTCAGTGCCAGTCCGTCGCTAGGCACACGCAACGGCACAGGCGACTCTGTCCAGAGGTGAGCCACACGGCCTGTGGGGCGATGGGACTGTGGGTGTGAGTGCGTGTGTGCACTGTGAAGTGGATGTGATTGTATGAGTGAGTGAGTGTGCGGTTTTAATTGAGTGTACCTAGGTAGCTGAGTGAGTGAGTATGAGTGAGCCCCTGTGAGGCCTGTTTGCGTGTCATCGCGAGATTGTCTTGAAACCGATGTGTCGCACATATAGTATGGACTACAACCCTAAACCCTAATATCTTATGTAGATTTATCCAGAAGGGAATCATATCCTTTCATCTTGCTGTTTCTAATCTCACACCTCACACCTGCACACATTGAACTGCTGTTGCTAATATCTGAACTAATTCTAAACTATACTGAACTTTTTTCCACCAACCGTTGCAGCCTTGTGCCAATGAAGAGCGCGTTGCAGTCGCAGTCCATGGGGCGACCAAGGAAAGCCAGACAACTAGTCAGAATACACTCACACTCAACGGATAGTGTCACGGGCAGCCGTCAGCAGACGTCCCCACAACCACAGCCACACATGCGCAACCGCTTCTTACGACGACAGAACACAACACCCACGCCAGCAGCACACACCACAGCCACGGCCAAGACTCGCTGAACACAACACCCACGCCAGAAGCACACACCACAGCCACGGCCAAGACTCGCTGAACACAACACCCACGCCAGAAGCACACACCACAGCCACGGCCAAGACTCGCTGAACACAACACCCACGCTAGCAGCACACACCACAGCCACGGCCAAGACTCGCTGAAATCAACACGCCCACCACACTCTCACGGGGACTACTCAACTAGACCTATCGTAGCTAAACTAGACCTACCACCACTACCACCATCAACTAGACTTAGCACCACCAAATGCATACAAGCGATCACAATCTCACCCGTTGCATCTCCGGTAGCACAATAAATCACGTTACAGGACAAGTGCATGTAGCACCGGTGTACAGTGACACTGATAAAGACACGTTCAATGTGTGTTCATTGTGTGGGGGTGTCTTAACAGACAGTCTTTCCACCCATGCCACAGCAACGGATATGCAGTTTAAGCTTTGTATAATTGCATACGCAGTGAACGTTCGGAGGTGCGGGATATCAATAGTGCACCTAGACACCAATTTTAGGACTGTCCCCAGACGCACCGGTTTTACACGCTGCGGGGCTGATCTGTCCCCACCAGCCTACACCAGAGGGCGATGCGCATCGCTCACGTCCATCTGGGGCATTGTGAGACAGCAATCTCAGATGTGCGAAACATGCACGTAGCACGAAGGGACCAACTGTGATCATGCACATGCAATACACTAAGTCATGTGGTCATGCACATGCAATACACTAACTCATGTGGTCATGCACGTGTATGGGTTGGCTATGTGGTCGTGTACATGCAATACACTAGGTCATGTGGTCATGCACGTGTATGGGTTGGCTATGTGGTCGTGTACATGCAATACACTAAGTCATGTGGTCATGCACGTGTATGGGTTGGCTATGGGGACATGCACATGCAATACACTAACTCATGTGGTCATGCACGTGTATGGGTTAGCTATGTGGTCTTCAGGTGTATGGATTAAAACACTAAACCCTAAAAACCCTTCGCCACGAAGGCTGTAGGCCACCTGCCGTCAGTGAGAGAGCGTCGATGAGATGCCAAAGATGTGACACCACACTCGACAACGCGTGACGCGATGTGCCTTTGCAATAGACGACGCACGTGACAGCAGTGCCGCACACACGTGTGTGCACCTCAGCAGCATACTCGGGGACACGCACCAACAAAATGGGATCAACTACATAGTGGAGAACACATCAATACCCATAGCACGCTAAACAGAAACAGCATGTGCACACCAATGCCATACCACACTATTTCAGTACGCGCACACCAATGGCATGGTACAACGCCACATTATATGCACACCAATAGCATACATCGGGATTTGGCGGAAAAGCACTCGTCTTCCATTCACAGCCATAGAACCACATAACGGAGCACCCCTTACAATCAGATGACAAACCAATCAACCCCAGACACCCGCACCCGCGAAATGCTATAGGACACCCCGGCCAATGAGATGCCTATCAAAACATCTAAGCCAATGAGATACTTGTAAATACATCTAAGCCAATGAGATGCCTATCAAAACATCTAACTCAATGAGATGTCTATAAAAACATCTAGGAATAAACAATCGGGTAACAAAGACATCGACCACAGAAGTCGGCAGTGTAGACTAGTCATCATCAGTGATAGAATAAACAATGGTACATCTTATAATAAACAATGACACAGCTTATAATAACAATGGTACATCGTATAGTAATCAATGGTACATCCTATAAGAAACAATGGGACATCTTACAATCAACAATGGTCCATCTTATAATAACAATGACACAGCATATAATAAACGATGGTACATTTTATAATAAACAATGGTACATCATATAATAAACAATGGGACATCTTATAATAATCAATGGTACATCTTATAATAAACAATGGCACATCTTATAATAAACAATGGAACATCTTATAAAAACAATGGTACATCTTATAATAAACAATGGTACATCATATAATAAACAATGGGACATCTTATAATAATCAATGGTACATCTTATAATAAACAATGGCACATCTTATAATAAACAATGCAACATCTTATAAAAACAATGGTACATCTTATAATAAACAATGGTACACCTTATATTCAATAATGGAAAATAATATAGTAAACAATGAGATATCGTGTTTATCTTATAGTATACAATGAGATATCTTATAATAAACAATGACACATCTTATAAAATACAATGGGACATCTCACAATCAACAATAGTACATCTTAAAGTAAACAATGGTGCATCTTATAAAAAAACCATGACCCATCTTATATTAAACAATGGGACATCTTATCATAAACAATGGGGCATCTTATAAAAAACGATGACATAACTTAAAATCAACAATGGGGCATCTTATAATAAACAATGGGATATCTTATAATAGACAATGGGACATCTTATAAAAACGAATAGTACAGTTTATAAAAGACTATGATACGTCATATTACAAAAAATGATATATCTGATAGTACACAATGGATCATCTTATAATAAACAAAGGGACATCTTATAATAAACAATGAGAATTCTCATTATAAACGATGGGAAACTTTTAATAAACAATGGTACATCTTATAATAAACAATGGGACATCTTATAATAAACAATGGTATATCTTGTAATAAACAATGTCACATCTTTTAATAAACAATGAGACATCATATGATAAACAATGGGACATCTTAACATAAACAATGAGAAATCTTATGATAGACAATGATACATCCTATAGTACACAATAAGACATCTTATAATAAACAATGGTACATCTTGTAATAAACAACGACACATCTTATAATAAACAATGAGACATCATATGGTAAACAATGGAACATATTATAATCAACAATGGGACATCTTATAATAAACAATGGTGCATCTTATATTAAATAATGGGAAATTTCATAGTAAACAATGGGACATCTAATAGTAAACACTGGGATATCTTATAATAAACAATGGGACATCTTATAATAAACAATGGCACATCTTATAGTAAACAATGATGCATCCTATAAGAAACAATGGTGTATCGTATAATATTAATAAAAACCGTGGTACATCTTATACTGAACAATAGCACATCCTATAATAAACAAGGGGACTTCTTATAACAAACAATGGTACATCTTATAATGAACAATGAAACACCTTTAAATAAACAATGGTACATCTTATAATAAACAATCACACATCTTATAATAAACAATGCAACATCTTATAATAACAATGCTACATCTTATAATAAACATCCGTACAGTATATATTAAACAATGGAAAATCTTACAATAAGCAATGGGTCATCTTATAGTAAACAATGAGATATCTTATAATAAACAATGACACATCTTATAATAAACAATGTGACATTTCACAATCAACAATGGTACATCTTAGAGTAAACAATGCTACATCTTAAAATAGACAATGACACAACTTATAATCAACAATGGGACATCTTATAATGAACAATTGTGCATCCTATAAGAAACAATGGGATATCTTATAATAACTATGGTGCTGAG
>NW_014040518.1:139696-160840 GCF_001186125.1 Sphaeroforma arctica JP610
TTTGACTATAATTGTCAGCGGTAAGTGCTTTGGCTACAGTGCGCTTAAATGCATCAGCAGCGGTGTCGGTTGCTTGCGCGGCAGTAATAGCTGCGGCAGCGTTAGCGACTTCTCTCTCCATCTTCTTCTTTTCAGCTCTACGCTTCTTAGAAAGAGTGTTGTCTTTCTTAGTCATAATCTTAACTTATGACTACTAGCTTGTCTCTTAACGACTAGCTTAGACAAGAGAAAAAAATGTTGTGGTAGTTAACTTACCTTTACGCTTAAGTAGTCTAAGTAATTAATACTTTTGCTAACTTTAAAATGTGTAAGATTCGGTCTAATAAAGGCGATACTAATGCCTTAGAATAAATAAACGCGTAGCTAAATTCTATATATCGTGTAAATATCGATATAAATAAACGAAATGAGACGTTTAATAAAGTTAGGTATGCCTCGTGAAAACAGCAATACTCTGAGGGATTGTGAGGCTGAGACATTGCCTATATATAATCCTCTCAGTACTGTTTCGGCCGAAGGGATTTTATTTAGTGTTTCGTTGTCGCTCTATTCTGGGGCGAATCCGATAGACTCATAAAATCCTATCTTTAGAAAAAATAAATAAAAATAAAAATACTCTTGACGTCTTTAGTTATTGTCTTATCTAATAACTTGCCACTATCGAGAATTACCAACTTAGCCTTCATCAGACTGGCACATCTGGTTGGCTTATCAGAGGATCAACTAGGTAACGTTAATAGTCCCTAGAAACCTATATTCGGTTGAGCCATCTCGCTACCGAAGTATTCAGATACAAATAAAATTGGAAAGTAAATAAAGCTCTATTAGTAGAACTAGATCAACTCTTTATGTTTGCTTAAGAGTACCTTTATACATAGAGTCTAATGTGGAGGCCCGGCTTATTACACTGTTGTATTGTTCTGGTTATCAATACCAGTAGCAATGATTTCGGTTACGGATTGATTGTCCTCTTCTGCGGTCGCGTTAAATGCGGCTGCAGTAGCGCGGCGTCTCTCTCCATCCTCTTCTTTTCAGCTCTACGTTTCTTAGAAGGAGTATTGTCTTTCTTGGTCATAATCTTAACTTATGACTGCTAGCTGGTCTTTTAAGGACTAGCTTGAACAAGAAAAAAAATGTGTGGTGGTTTTCTACCTTCACGTTTAAGTAGTTTAAGTAGCTAATACCCTTGCTAACTTTATAATGTGTAAGATTCTGTCTCTCAAGGCGATATTAACGCCATAGAATAAATAAACGCGTAGGTAAATTCTGAGTATCGTGAAAATATCGAAGTAAATAAACGAAATAAGACATTTAGTAAAGTTGGGTATGCCTCGTGAAAACAGCAATACTCTGAGGGATTGTGAGGCTGAGACATCACCTTAGGTATAAAATCAAAGGTGAGGTCAGAAATACATACAAATATTTGCACTTTGTTTAAAGTCTACTACAAACAGGTGCATCCTATAAGAATCATCTTAACATAAACAATGGTATATATTATAATAAATAATGACACAGCATATAATCAACAATGGGAGATTTTATAATAAACAATGGGAGATCTTATAACAAACAATGGGACATCTTATAATAAACAGTGATGTATCTCATAATATACAATGATACATCTTATAATAAACTACGGGAAATCTAATAATAAACAATAGTACAGTTTATAATAAACAATGATACATCTTATTATAAACAATGATATATCTGATAATAAACAATGGGACATCTTATAATAAATAATGGGACATCTTTCAATAAACAAAGGTACATCTTATGTTAGACAATGGTGCATCTTATAATTAATAATGGTAAATCTTATAATAAACAATGGTGCAGTATATTAAATAAACAATGGGACATCTTATTATAAACAATTGTACATCTTATAATAAATCAATGGACGTGTTGATATAAACAAAGGCATATCTTGTAATAAACAATGAGACATCTTATATAAACTGACAATGGTGCATCTTACAATAAACAATGTGACATCTCATAATATCGTATAATACATCATGGTACAGTTTATAATAAACAATGATACATCTTATTATAAACAATGGTATATCTGATAATAGACAGTGGGACAACTTATAATGAACAATGGGACATCTTATAATAAAGAATGGTACATCTTAATATAAACAATGAGACATCTTGTAATACAGAATTGTACATCTTATAAATAACAATGATATATTTTATATTAGACAATGTCACATCTTATAATAAACAAAGGTACATCTTATAGTAAACAATGGGACATCTTATAGTGAACTATGGTACACTTTATAAACAACAATGATACATCTTATTATAAAAAATGATACCTGTTACAATAAACAATGATACATCTTATGATAAAAAATGGGACATCTTATGATAAACAATGATATATCATATAATAAATAACGGGACATCTTATAATTAGCAATGGTACATCTTATATTTAACAAAGGTGCCTCATATAATAGACAATGGTGCATCTTGTAATAAACAATGGGACATCTTACAATAATCAATGGTATATTCTATAATAAACAATTGGGAACAAATATATCGACCACAGGTGTCAGTAGCGTAGACTAGTCGTCATCAGTGATAGATGTTTGTCATACATCTAATAATAAACAACAAGGAACAAAGCTCCGTAGGCTCGCACGCCCTTATCCTTTGAAACTCCGTCAGAACTGTCTTGCGATAGGCCAGCAAGCATCCCTCAAACTCACCCGGTGTGTGCACCTACCTTTCCCACCTAACATTTCCAATTGTTATCAATTCCAACTATTACAAGTGGATTGTGCAAGTGTAAGACATGGTAATTACTTGTTAAATCGTGCAGTGACAGTTACTACTTCAATATAATATACACAGTAACAGTTACTAGTTTAATATATTAAACACAGTGACAGCTACTACTTCAATTTATTACACACAGCAACAGTTGCTAGTTGTATTATGCACAGTGACAATTACTACTTCAAATATTGTACACAGCAACAGTAGTATAGTTGTATTATGCACAGTGACAGTTATTTCTTCAATGTATTATACACAGCAACAGTTGCTAGTTGAATTATGCACAGTGACAGTTACGACTTCAATATAATATACACAGCAACAGTTGCTAGTTGTATTATGCACAGTGACAGTTACGACTTCAATATATTATACACTGCAACAGTTGCTAGTTGTATTATGCACAGTGACAGTTACTACTTCAATATATTGTACACAGCAACAGTTCCTATTTGTATTACGCACAGTGACAGTTATTACTTCAATATATTATTCGCAGCAACGGTTGCTAGTTAAATACATCAAACACAGTGACAGTTACTAGGTCAATATACTATACACAGTGACAGTTACTAGTTGAATATACTATATAAAGTAACATTTACTAGTTAAAATATTATACACAGTAACAGTTACTATTTAAAAATAGTATACACAGTAATAGTTACTTTTTAAAAATATTATATACAGTGACATTTACTAGTTAAATATATTGTTCACAGTCAAATATATTGTACACAGTAACAAATACTAGTTGAATATTGTGCACAGTGACAGATACGTTAAAATATAATATACACGGTAACAGTTACCAGATAAATATATTGTACACAGTAACAGTTACTAGTTGAAAAAAAGAGTACACGGTAACAGTTACTAGTTAAATATATAATGCACAGTGACAGCTGCTAGTTATATATATTATACATAGTGACAGTTGCTAGTTGTATCATGCACAATGGCAGCTACTTTGTGTATCACGCACAGTGACAGATACTAGTTCCCTGTAGCTTCATTGTCGTTGCATACTGCGCCGCATTTATTCGTTTCCCCGTGGACCTGTGTCACATACAATAACATACTATATAAGCCCACCCCCACCCCCCTACTGCTCAACAACACTAACCCTACTCGGGTGAGTTGGCTAGGCCCAGATGGTAATCCGGGCGTGCGCCAATGGGCCAAGTGAATCTCCTGTCAATCTCTGTGATAGCGACGTCGTTTATGCTAGCCTCGCGCCTGGACATCATCCCGTCGGCGTTGAAGTGCCACATTTCGTTGCCGTATGATCTGTACCACTGACCTTTGTCGTCGCGCCATTCGTATTGGAAGCGCACGCCGATTTTGTCGTCTGTGTAGCACCACATCTCTTTGATCAATCGGTAGTCGAGCTCCTTCTCCCATCTGTGGATGCGGGAATACGAGTGAGTCACAGTCAGTCGCAGTGAGTCACAGGACAAAGGCGCTGACTGCTGGGGCATACTGTGTACTTTTGCAGTGATTGTTATGCCACTGGTGTGTATTGTTTGCAGTGATTGTTATGCCTGTTTGCAGTGATTGTTATGCCACTGGTGTGTATTGGATGAGCGACACTTCAGACCCGAGCACGGACACAAAAGAGATACAGAGATGGACAACACTGAAGCAGCCATGTGACTAGAGCAACAGACAAGGATAGATCATGCAAGCATACAACACAGCCATGAATGAAGCGCACACAGAAGTCAGTCACACCACAGCGTGGTCATGCCATGGCCATACATACACAAATATCAGCACCGACGCACAAACAACCATTCGGCTACACGCACAAGCCCATATTCGTATCAACAGTATGTGGAATGGACAACAATGAGTTGCGACTGGAGAGGGACTAGCCAACCACGTACATGGTGGCAGTAGACGCTGACATGCCAGCAGTGACAGTAACATCAAATCACTCACAAACACGTAATCAAACCAACACATCTGGGTGTACGAATCAGCCGCAGGCGTCAACTCTCAATCACAAATGGCCACAAAACACGAGCGGTGCAATGGGTTGGGATTCCAAAGCAACTTGCACTGCGACAAAACGTCAAATGTACACGGGTGATCACTCATTCTCTGTTTGAATATCATTCCTAATCTTTTTAAATGTCATTCTCAATCTATTTAGATGTCATTCCTAATCTGTTTAATGTCATTCATAATCTGTTTGAATATCATTCATGATCTGTGTATAAAAATGCGTACTGCGTACTGCGTACTGCGTGATGCTATGCGAGCCTAAAACATAGCGCAAGCCACAAAGAATAGTCGAACTTTATATCCTGAATGATCGTGATTTTGACCATTCGACAGACAACACCAAATAATCGGAGGTTCCGAAGAATCACATATAGCAAGGGCAGGATCACCTCAAGCAGTATTATTAACAAAACTACGTTACATTGCAATTGCGCGGTTAACGAATTATGTACACTGCACACAACCTTGCGCAACGAGCAATCGTTGGAACGGTATAGATAGCACCAAACAATAAAGCAGCCCCAAAGCACAGCAAATATTCCGTACAGCAATTTTCACAACACATACTTGGTTTTTAAGAACGCCTGAATCTCGTCGCGTCCGTGAAGAAACTGGGAGCGATTCCTCCACTTACAATCGGGGGCATAACACATGCTGATCTTGACCGCGTCCCGCGTATTCCACGCATCCTCGGCTGTGCGTGTTTTTCGCAGAGCCTTCTCGAGATTAAATGGCGGGGTGATATCGCTGGGTGGTGCGATTTCATCTGTTTCTAAAGGTAACAGAGGACAGTATGTGCGCTTCTGACACGGAAGCAGAGCGGGCATGATCCTTGACCTGGCAAGGAGTGGCGCGCGCATGCGTCGTAACGAATTGAACAAAGACATCTTCGTGATAGCAGCAGAAAGACTTCCAAGTTAGTTGTGTGTAGAAAGGGTTACGTGACAGTACTGACCACAAAACAAGTTGCGGGCAGATATTTATTAGTAGTAAATATGTAAAATAGTATTCAAGTCTCCAGACATAGCCATTAGCCTCCTGAATTTAACAAGAGGTATTTATTTATTATTTTTATACATATTTTGTTTAGCAAAAAAGCTATGACTGAGAGTGCAGGGCATAAATAGAGGAACCTAAAGCCCTATAGAAGAGGTCCCGAGTACCTCTCTCAGTAGTCAGTACAGCCGAAACCCAGTGCGCACTGTGCAGTCATGGGCTCATGGCCCTCTTCAGAGTGATTCCCGTGGTCCATTTTTCCCACACGCGGGCGGCGGCCTTCGGTTTCATTTTGGGGTAAATACTAGATATTTAAAAAAATACATGTCTGGGGCCCTTAGCCCTGAGCCCTGGGCCTTCGGCCCTGGGCCTACTCTACACTCTCTCTCAGTAGAGGGTGAGAGGTCGGTGGGAGTCTCATGAATGCGTGCTCTGCATGGTAGCCAATGCAAACGTGCGTTTTCTGAAACGAGAATCTCTTCTGATAAGGAGCCTCAGACTGGCCTCAGCCCGCATGCCTATCTAATATCTGTGCGACTTGTAGATTTATCGTAAATTTTTATGTAGTCAAATAAATGCTGCTTTTATTAGTCTCAAATTAAACTTTTGCCCAACGATCAGGTATGGAATCATTGTTGACACTCCAAAGTGTTCGATACTTGAAGAAAAGTACAAATGTCGCAAACTGAAATAGCTAGGCACATACCAGAAGACTATTTTCAGATAGTCAGACCGCCAGACACATTATACATCCGCGGCAAAAGAAGAGATTGCGCCAATAAATCATCTTCAATCCCTAAAAACTATACACTTCTACTCACAATAAACGCTAATTTTACCCAAATTCTGTTCGTATTGGTCGTTGAATTTAGTTCAGTTTACAACATGTGTCAAACTCTCGAGTAATATTTCATATCGTTGACTATCGGTTTTGTACTACGGAGGTATACAAACTTATATAAACAACATTTGAGTATGTAGTTAACGATGTAGTTTTCTTGGATCCCGATTTCCGGGGGTCACTGGGATGTTGTCCAGATCCAGGAGAAAAATAAGATTTTACAATACATTATCAATTTTTGTAAAACAAACAAACAAATATGTACTGTACAGTACACAAATACAAAACAACAGAGTTTTCTTTCTTTTACAGCCACCACTTCGTTCATCGTCCATCATCCGGATGTTGGGTCAAAATTTACACGATGAACAACAAATTTTTTATTGTTTCTATTTATTTAAAATGCTATAAACCCTAATATAATGACTCCATAAGTGCCGGACAAGTCTTCTGGGGAGGTTTTTATAGAAATAATCTAAACGCAAGACCCAGTCCCACAAGCCGGTCCGAAAACCAAAATGAGACCCCGGCCGAATACACTAAGGACTGCAAGGATCAATGTGTCTCATCACTTCTGAAGTTCTCGGTGACAAATCAACCCCAGAGGCCCAGATTCCCAAACGAAAGAAATTAGAAACACTCACCAAAAAAACCCTAAAATCGGTCGAGGAAGACTGCGGGTCAGTGGAAAACTCACGTGACACATCCCACTGGTACTGATTGTCTGATCGTCTCGCGAGTTCTCGCTGAACGGCCTAAGGCCCCAAAGTGAGACATTTCAGCAAAATCACGGACGTCGGACTGTTATTTTACATTTCTTTTGCATTCGGGTTTGTGGAAAAAATATATAGGTCTTAACGTCCGTCCCGGCGTTATTTACCCCCCAGGCAGTCCCCGCTGTCAAAAGAAATCTCTAAAAATAGTAATATCGACATTTTATTTAGTAAAAAATAGAGCGCGTGGGTCACGGGTGTGGGGCAGAGGCCTCAGAGGCAAAACCCTCAGGGCTCAGGGCCTCAGGCCTGAGGCTGAGGGGCTGTGGACCGTGACCAGTGAAAGTGGGACGTGGGTGACGGCCAGCGGGAGCTGCGTGACCCCAACCCATCTTAGAAAACCTACTATTCATTTATATGAGTGTTGTTTGCTCTTTTTTAAATTTAAAAAGAAAGGTGTCTAGTGTATGTACGGAAAAGACCCCCCCCAAAAACCCTACATACATGTGCATTAAGCACATGTGTACGAATTGATTGTGGAAACCCTAAAACGAAATGATTTTAAACGTAACTACGCTCTACGTTATTTATGACCCTTGAGACCTGTCACCTGACTCTACTGCTAGAGAATTCGATGACTGCCAGGATCCCGCTAAAAGTGTTAGTATATTTCATTGGTCTAATTTGTAAATACATTTCCCATGGTACACGCACAGTCGCACACTTGTGGCGCGCAAAATAATTCTAACGAAACACACAGACGTTTAAAAATAGACGACTCCGTATTTCCCCCCCCTTTTGTTTTCAAAAAACAAAAACAAAAATTTCAGTTAGCTATATCCCAGCCCCCAGGTCAGAGTCTCGCAGAGTGATATTCTCTAATCTACATCATCAGCGTATGTATTTAAAACAGTTATTAGCTAATGCAGTTTTTAGCATACGCGGTCAGAGTGACTGGGCGCAGCGCAAAAGAGACACACGCGCACTCGACGAAATTGCAACAATGGGGTTGGTTGAAGAGTTGACGGATCACTTTGAGACGAAGAATCTGTATGAGGTGTTAGGGATCACATATTCCAAATGCTCGCCGGCTGTGATCAAGAAGGCGTATTTCAAGCTCGCACGTGTTCACCATCCCGACAAGTGCACGTCTACTGACATAGAGCAGAAAGCGCTGCAGACAACTAAGTTTCAATTGCTGGGTAAAGTATACAGCGTTCTTAGTGACTCGCTTAAGCGTTCGGCGTATGATGAGACAGGCGTGGTTGATGACGATGACGAAGGAGCTGACTTGGATGGAGACGTGGATTGGGACGATTACTTCAGAGCGATATTCAAGAAAGTGTCGATCGATGCCATCAAAGAGTTCACGGCGGAGTACCAAGGGTCGCAGGAGGAACGAGAAGATGTGCTGAGCGCATACGAATCCACAGAAGGCAACGTCACCAAGATGCTTGACCTGATAATGTGTGCACAGGTGGTGGATGTAGACAGGTTTGTGAAGATATGCGAAGAAGCAATAGCAGAGAAGAAGGCGAAGAAGTACAAATCCTTTGTCAAGTCTCGATCTGCAAAGGCTAGTGCTGCACGCAAACGCAAGGCTGAGCGAGAGAGCGCTGAGGCGGACGAGATGCTCCGGGAGATGCAGGAGAAAGAAAATATTCACCACAAAGGAAAAGACAAACGCCAACGCATTACACACGGCAAGGATGCCACCAAGGAAGACACCAAGGAAGCGGCGCAGGAGTTGGATCTGGCAGCGATGATCAGAAGCAGACAGGCACAGCGCAGAGACGAGGCTGAGTCCATGCTGGCTGCGTTGGAGGCTAAGTATGTGAAGAAGGGGCCTAAGAATAAGAAGGCCACAGCCACAGCCAAGGCCACAGCCACAGCCACAGCCAAGGCCACAGCCACAGCCAAGGCGGACGATGATGAGTTTGTGGAGCCATCGGAGGAGTTTTTTGCTGCTGCTGCTGCGAAGATGAACAAAAACAGAGAACAAGCACGCGCCAAGCGGGCTAAGTAGTTGTAAGGAGTAGTTGCATGAGGTGGTTGTACAATGGTTGACCAGATTTTGGCCCATTTATCTGGTGTGTGCTGCTAATGAGTGCGATGCGGGTAGATATAACTGACATGTTTTGTCTATGAAGCACGTGCGCATTGCCTACTTGAGCTATGGATTCCTCACGCAATGATTAGCTGAGCTATGGAACATTTGCACAGTGACTAGGTGGGCTAAAGTCTTGACCCGTATGTACGGTCCAATGACCTGTCGCCATGGTATACGGGCATCGCATTGCACAGACTCGGCTGAGAAGCTTGCACTGGTTGGTGCGGCTATTGTCAGTGTCGCGTTGCTGCCGGTTTAGTTGTTGGTGTTGGTATTAGCTACGGTTGATGTCTGTTTTCCGCCCTGCACTGTACGCGATGGGAGTGGTTTTCTTCTCACAGATGGGCATGCGTATGCACAAGAGACGGATGTGCCACGGTCACCCCAGACACTTGAAATACGTTCAACGCATTGTGACTGAATACCAGCACCAACCGATTCAATACAGTCTGTACGTGACGGCGAGGTTTACAACTGGTATGTGTCAGTTGGCTGTGGGCAACGGACGAACGGCACTGCGCAAACGAATGCATAACGTACACTACTAGCCTCAAACGCTTTCTTGCTGCACCCCAATACCACGCATACCACGAAAGTACCATGGCTTAGAAATACACGGGCGGGTGGGTACTTTCGTGTCGCTGTCTGGAGACAGGACACCGAGTGGTGTGCGAAAGTCAACGGAATGTGCTATGAACACACTCGCCGTGTCTCCATGGGCATCCGCCTGACTATTTCGTCCGCAGCTATTCTATAGCGGTGCGAGTGTGTGTGCGTATCTCGGTGATTCTGTTATAAACTTACGAATAAACCATGTCACATGGTTCTGTTATAAGCTTACGAATAAACCATGTCACATGGTTCTGTTATAAGCTTATGAATAGACCATGTCGTATGGTTCTGTTATAAGCTTATGAATAGACCATGTCGTATGGTTCTGTTACAAGATTACGAATAAACCATGTCGCATAGTTCTGTTATAAGCTTCGAATAAACCATGTCGCATGATGCATGATGCATGCTGGGGTAGATGTCGTTGCAGGGCTAATATCTGTGTGCTCTGTACTGTTAAATCTTCTTGTAGCTATGATTTCGTATCATTCTCGATACTGTGTTTGTCTTTGTGTCCACAACGTCAGCTGGTGAGCTTCGCTAACAATTGCAATTCAACTGCATGAACAGTGCGGAATTAACGTTCATTGTATTGTCCCAATCATTCCTTTCACATTCACACCACGTGTCTACGGCCAACTGCGGTACTGCATCTACACAGAAAGGTTATACTCATGAATCAATTGATGTCTAAGACTGTACTCATGGACCCAATAATGTTGAACATCATTCTCAATAAATATTGTTCTTTATTGTCATACTTGTGAGCCAATTGAGTTTAAGATCATACTCGTAAAACGATTAATACAATATCATACTCATAAAGCGATTGATGTTTAATAATATACTCATAAATCGATTGATGTTTAATATCATACTCGTATATAGACCGATATCTACTATCATACTCATATATAGTAGACAGATATTTACTATCATACTCATATATAGACTGATATTTCCTATCATACTCATATATAGATGATATTTACTATCATACTCATATATAGACTGATATTTACTATCATACTCACATATAGACTGGTATTTACTATCATACTCATATATAGACTGATATCTACTATAATACTCATATATAGACTGCTATTTACTATCATACTCGTATATAGACTGATATTCACTATCATACTCATATATAGACTGATATTTACTATCATACTCATATATAGAATGACATCTACTATCTTACTCATATATAGACTGATATTTACTATCATACTCATATATAGACTGATATTTACTATCATACTGATATTTAGTATCATACTCATATATAGACTGATATTTACTATCATACTCATGTATAGACTGATATTTACTATCATACTCGTATATAAACTGATATCAACTATCATACTCATATATAGACTGATATCTACTATCTTACTCATATATAGACTGATATTTACTATCTTACTCATATATAGACTGTTATTTACTATCATACTCATATAGACTGATATTTACTATCATACTCATATATAGCCTAATAGTTACTATCGTACTGATATTTAGCATCATACCGATATATAGACTGATATTTACTCCTATAATCATCAATCGATTGACGTTGAATATCTTACTCATATATAGACTGATGTTTACTATCATACTCATATATACTGATATTTGCTATCATACTCATATATCGACTGATGTTCAATATCATACTCATAAAGTGATTGATGTTTTATTTCATAGTCATATATAGACTGATGTTTACTATCATACTCATATATAGACTGATATTTACTATCATACTCATGTATTGACTGTTCTTTACCATCATACTCATAAATCGATTGATGTTTAATATCATACTCATATATATACTGATGTTTACTATCATACTCATGTATAGACTGATATTTACTATCATACTCATGTATAGACTGTTCTTTGCTATCATACTCATAAATTGATTGATGTTTAATATTATACTCATATATATACTGATGTTTACTATCATACGCATAAATCGATTGATGTTTAATATCATACTCACATATACACTGATATTTACTATCATATTCATATAGACTGATATTTACTATTATACTCATATATAGACTAATATATGCAATCATATTGATATTTAGTATCATATCCATATATAGACTGATATTTACTATCATACTCATCAATCGATGATGTTTAATATCATACATATATATACTGATGTTTACTATCATACTCATATATTGATTGATATTTACTATCATACTCATAAATAGATTGATGTTTAGTATCATACTCATATATATACTGATGTTTACTATCGTACTCATATGTAGACTGATATCTACTATCTTACGCATGACTGATATTTACTATCATACTCATATATAGACTGATGTTTACTATCATACTCATATATAGACTAGTAGTTTCTATCGTACTGATATTTAGTATCATACCCATATATAGACTGATATTTACTCCTATAATCATCAATCGATTGTCGTTGAACATCATACTCATATATAGACTGATGTTTACTATCATACTCATATATACTGATATTTACTATCATACTCATATATAGACTGTTCTTTACTATCATACTCATATATAGACTGTTCTTTACTATCATACTCATAAAGTGATTGATGTTTTATATAATACTCATATATAGACTGATGTTTACTATCATACTCATATATATACTGATATTTACTATCATACTCATGTATAGACTGTTCTTTGCTATCATACTCATAAATCGATTGATGTTTAACATCATACTTATATATAGACTGATGTTTACTATCATACGCATATATCGACTGATGTTCAATATTATACTTATAAAGTGATTGATGTTTTATATCATACTCATAAATTGACTGATTTTTACTATCATACTCATCAATCGGTTGATGTTTATTATCATACTCATATAGACTGATGTTTACTATCATACTGATAAATCGATTGATGTTCAATATCATACTCATAATTCGATTGATGTTTGTTATCATTCATCGATTTCATACGGATTGCTACTTCTCCCATTGATGACTGTTGTAGTGGTTGTGCAGCATGTCTTGTTGTTGGATGGATGGGGCTACTCCGGCGAAACCAGCAGAGGCTGTTCCTCGTCTACGATCTCGTCTATTGCAATGTCATTCTCTGTTGGTGTGTGATATGTCATGCGAGAAAACTGGTCAAGAGCAAGCCAACCGAGCATGAGCATGGAGAAGCACAGGCATGCAGCTAAGGGGGTATACCGCTAATAGACCAATGTTATTGCAATATCGGAGAAAGTCAACCGAGCATGGAGAAGCACAGGCATGCTGCTAAGGGGGTACACCTCCGCTATTAGACCAATGTTATTGCAATATCTGTTGTATCATCGAGTACAACGAACGCTGCGGACTATCGCAAGCCAGTGCAAACAAACACACAGGTCCGTTAAACCATAGTCAATCCAGTACATAAACACATAGCTACATGTCAATCTAGTACATAAGCACACAGCTACATGTCAATCTAGTACAAAAGCACACAGCTACATATCAATCTCGTACATAAGCACACAGCTACATATCGATCTCGTACATAAGCACACAGCTACATGTCAATCTCGTACATAAGCACACAGCTGCATGTCAATCTAGTACATGAACACAGTTACATGTCAATATAGTACATAAGCACACAGCTACATGTCAATCTCGTACACAAGCACACAGCTACATGTCAATCTCGTACATAAGCACAAAGTTACATGTCAATCTAGTACATAAGCACACAGCTACATGTCAATCTAGTACATAAGCACACAGCGACAAGTCAATCTAGTACATAAGCACACAGAAACATGTCAATCTAGCGGTCAAGTACACAGCAACATACCCAGCCAACAGACAAGTGCAACCAAACACAGTCAATCTACTACACCCATACACACATAAACATAACGATCACCACCCAATAGGGACAATCATGCATTCACCTCCCGAAGTGTACCAACCATCCATTCATCTGCCAAAAGGTCTAGGGTTTAGGGTATACATTTAGGGGTTTAGGGTTTAGGGTATACAGTAAGGGTTTTAGGGTTTTACGCCTACCTGCTAACTCGCGCATGAGCTGTGCGACCTCAGGCGTCAGTTCATTCTGCGAGTCGTCGTCGTCCGCCACAAACTGCTCAGTCAGTCGAGGGTACATAGGTTTACCCTGGCAACACAGATGAATAACCATGGTAAAAGGGGTTTTGCGGTTCATAGGGTTTACAGGGTTATAGCATTACGTATAGCAACCACGCTTAGAGATCACCAAGGGGCCACGCCCAGAAAACCTTAAAAACCCCAGGCTAGGCTATGGCCATTACGATATATGAGGGAACGACTACCGAATTATCATATAACTGATCATACGCAGCAATGCCGGACACTCCACAGTTGAAGACAATCTCTGCGGAAGGAAAATTGCAAATATAGAAATAAACTCTAAACCCTATTGCGAGGATAAAAAAATACCAAAGATGTCATGGAATGTAGCAGTACACTGAACAACAAACAAATTCAACACATGCAACGACAGCTATATACAGAGTAAACACGCACACATACATCAATACATCCTGAAAACACACAAACACACACATACATCAGTACATCCAGAAAACACATACACACACACATACATCAATACATCCAGAAAACACATACACACACACATACATCAATACATCCAGAAAACACATACACACACATATACATAAATACATCCAGAAAACACATACACACACACACACAAATACATAGACAAACACCAGCAGATACACACCCTCATACACAGAGCAAACACACCCATGCACAAACACTAATACATAAACAAAGACACCCATGCACGAACACTAATGCATAAACAAACACACCTATACACAAACATTAATACATAAACATACACACCCATGCACAAACATTAATACACAAACAAACACACCCATGCACAAACACTAACACATAGAGGACAGCTGTGCTAACGCTCATACCGTGAGAATGGGCTGTAGGTACATGTCTCCGTAGTCCGCCAGTTGCGTGACGTTGGTGTTTCCGCCCTCCTGATTGGACAGCACTATCAGATCCGCGCGCATGGCCTCGTCCAACGTCAGGAACAGCGCACGCTGCTTCCACCACTTGGTGTAGTAGTACAACACACCATAGCTACACACACAGGTGAGGATGATATATATATATAAGTGAACTACAGCACACACTGTTTCCACCACTTGGTGTAGTAATACAACACACCATAGCTACACACACAGGTGAGGATGATATATATATATATGTAAGTGAACTACAGCACACGCTGTTTCCACCACTTGGTGTAGTAATACAACACACCATAGCTACACACACAGGTGAGGATGATATATATATATATGTAAGTGAACTACAGCACACGCTGTTTCCACCACTTGGTGTAGTAATACAGCACACCATAGCTACACACACAGGTGAGGATGATATATATATATGTAAGTGAACTACAGCACACACTGCTTCCACTCCTTGGTGTAGTAATACAACACACCATAACTACACACACAGGTGAGGATGATATATATATATGTAAGTGAACTACAGCATACGCTGCTTCCACCACTTGGTGTAGTAGTACAACACACTATAGCTACACACACAGGTGAGGATAATATATATATATATGTAAGTGAACTACAGCCCACGCTGCTTCCACCACTTGGTGTAGTAGTACAACACACCATAGATACACACATAGGTGAGGATGATATATATATATATATATGTATGTGAACTACAGCACACACTGCTTCCACCACTTGGTGTAGTAGTACAACACACCATAGCTACACACACAGGTGAGGATAATATATATATATATAAGTGAACTACAGCACACGCTGCTTCCACCACTTGGTGTAGTAACACAGCACACCATAGCTACACACACAGGTGAGGATGATATAAGTAAACTACAGCACACGCTGCTTCCACCACTTGGAGTAGTAGTACAACACACCATAGCTACACACACAGGTGAGGATGATGTAAGTAAACTACAGCGCACAGGTGATGATGTTACAAGTGAACTACAGTCACCATCCGATGTTTGTGTGAAGCACTTGGTAGTTGCGAGTGTTGGTGTGTGTGTTATATAAACATTAAAGCAGTATTGAGTTCCCAGTACTAAGCAGTGGATCATTTACAAAAAAAAATATAATAGGTCACAGAGAACAAATATCATCGGACCACATAGACGTACACGTATATATGGTCAGACAACATAGTCGTAAACGTATATATGATCGGGCAAAGATAGTCGTACACGAATATATAATCGGGCAGAAATATACGTACAAGTATATATGATCGGGAAAACATAGACATATCCGTATATACCAATCGGAGAAACATAGACGTACACGTATATATCACCGAACAAACATAGACGTAAACAGATAGACGATCGAGCAAATATAGTCGTAAACGAATTGATTATCGAACACACATAGACCTACTCGTACACATCATCGGGCAAACATAGACGTAAACGTATTTACCATCGAGGAAACGTCGTAAACGTATAGATCATAGGGCAAACATAGACATACACATATATATGATCGGGCAACAAAGACATGCAAAAATATACGATCGGGAAAACATAATCGTATACATATATATTAATGGCGAAACATATACGTACACGTATATATGATCGGGCAAACATAGACGTACATGTATATATGATTGAGAAAACATATTCGTACACGTACATATTATTTCTTGTACAATGGTCAAGGATTTAGGGGTTACAGAATGTGTGTACACACTCATAAACGGCTGTCCAGGCACAAACGCACTCACAAGTAAGTGCCTCGCCCGATTAAAGGTAATGCATTTGCTGATGAAACAGACAATACCCAATAAAAAACCCCACGTACCTGATGAAAGGCAAGGGCAGCACCAGCACTCCTGCCAGCGACTGCTTTAAGCTGAAGATCCCAAACACTGTGATCTGTGCAAAGCTGTGGACACACCACCACAGAGTAGTAGACAGAGGGCAACGGCACCAGACATGGCGTATGTGTCATGTGAGCATGGGGGCAATTGTACGTTAAACAGAGATACCAGACATGGCGTACGTGTCATGTGAGCATGGGGGCAATCGTACGTTAAACAGAGATACCAGACATGACGTATGGGTCATGTAAGCATGGGGGCAATCGTACGTTAAACAGAGATACCAGACATGGACGTATGGGTCATGTAAGCATGGGGGTAATTGTACGTTAAACAGAGATACCAGACATGGCGTACGTGTCATGTGAGCATGGGGGCAATCGTACGTTAAACAGAGATACCAGACATGACGTATGGGTCATGTAAGCATGGGGGCAATTGTACGTTAAACAGAGATACCAGACATGGCGTACGTGTCATGTGAGCATGGGGGCAATCGTACGTTAAACAGAGATACCAGACATGACGTATGGGTCATGTAAGCATGGGGGCAATTGTACGTTAAACAGAGATACCAGACATGGCGTACGTGTCATGTGAGCATGGGGGGCAATCGTACGTTAAACAGAGATACCAGACATGACGTATGGGTCATGTAAGAATGGGGGCAATTGTACGTTAAACAGAGATACCAGACATGGCGTATGTGTCATGCGAGCATGGGGGCAATTGTACGTTAAACAGAGATACCAGACATGGCGTATGTGTCATGTGAGCATGGGGGCAATCGTACGTTAACAGAGATACCAGACATGACGTATGGGTCATGTAAGCATGAAGCATGGGGGCAAATGTACGTTAAACAGAGATGCCAGACATGGCGTATGTGTAATGTGAGCATGGAGGCAATCGTACGCTAAACAGAGATACCAGACATGGCTTTTTTGTATTGTGAGCATGGGGGCAATCGTACGTTAAACAGAGATACCAGACATGGAGTATGTGTCATGTGAGCATGGGGGCCATTGTACGTTAAGAAGAGATACCACTGACTTCAAATGGTGACAGTGCGCGTGGCATATGACTGACATGGTTTATATATGAGTAGTATATGACGTACATAGGTTTTTATGGTTACCGTGTGAGTAGTATATGACTGACGTGGTTTCCATGGTTACTGTGTAAGTGGTATATAACTTACATGGTGCTGAAGATGATTCGGCGGAAGCTGACAAACCAGAAGAGACCGCCCGTGTCCATTTGAGAGATGTAGACGTACGTCAGTTGATACTTCCACACAAACAACGACGCAGCGAAGAACAACGTCACGAACGGCAGAATCAGCGGAGCCAACACTGCACCATGTGTTGCCATGGGAACGAAGGGAAGCGGCTATACGCTTAAGTGTCAGTCTCATTTAACTATGGGCATGTGACGAGTGCAAGGTAAACATTCATACGTGTGCCCCTTACGCACTCAAAAAGTACACGCAATACAGATTCGATTCCAAAGCTGTTATACGCTGTGTCGTACGCTGTGCGTATGCTGTGCTTATGCTGTGCGTATGCTGTGTTTATGCTGTGCGTATGCTGTGTTAATGCTGTGTGTATACTGTGTTAATGCTGTGTGTATGCTGTATTTATGCTGTGTTGATGCTGTGCGTATGCTGTGTTGATGCTGTGCGTATGCTGTGCGTATGCTGTGTTTATGCTGTGCATAAGCTGTGTTTATGCTGTGCGTATGCTGTGTTAATGTTGTGCGTATGCTGTGATAATGCTGTGTTTATGCTGTGTTTATGCTATGTTTATGCTGTGTTTATGCCATGTTTATGCTTTGTTTATGCAATGTTTATGCTGTGTTTATATTGTGCGTATGCTGTGTTTATCCTGTGCTTATGCTGTGTTGACCCACCTGCGTAGGAGGCTCCTATGAGGAACAGCACAAGTGTGCGTGAGAGGATGTCCCCATACATCACTCGTCCAGGATCCTTTGCAGCGTCTCTGTCGCGCGGTGTCTGTGGGTTGGCAAAACGTCACTGACAATCAGTGCAATACAGTGGCAATAAACCGTTTTAAGGATTTCTGAAAACCGTAAAACCTAAGCTTTAAAACCCATACGCATATTTTTGTTAATTCCTAAACACACACACACACACACACACACACACGCATATATATATATATATATATATATATATATATATATATATATATATATATATATATATATATATATATATATATATATATATATATATATATATATATATATATATATATATATAAGCATATCCATACACTTGATATAATATACATACAATCAGGTTGCAAAGGAGAACATAAAATAGGGTAGTCAAGCACTTGGGCTGAATTAACTCACCTGACTCGTCCAGTAGCCCGTGTAGGTATAGGCCACAGCTCCCAGCCGTAGTATCTGTCATGCAATCACAATGTAACCATGGCAACTGTGGTGAGAGCCAACAAAGTGTGCGCATCAAAACAATCATCGCATAACCAGCCGAAATCCAAAGGCAACTGTATTGAATGTATGAACTTTGAAGCAAATGGTAGTGAATGTACAATGTGTCAGCAAAGTATGCGAGGGGCGATAACAGGCGCTGTGAGCATTCGCAGACATACATACGAAACGCATATGTCGAATTGGTACCATGGCAGTGACACAAAAAGTGCACAGTGTGTATGTGTATTTGTGTGTATGTGCATGTGGCTTTGTGTGTATGTGCATGTGTCTTTGTGTATGTGTGCATGTGTCTTTGTGTGAATGTGCATGTGGCTTTTTGTGAATGTGCATGTGGCTTTGTGTATGTATGTGCATGTGTAAGTATGCGAGGGGCGACAACAGGCGCTGTGAGCATTCGCAGACATACATACGAAACGCATATGTCGAATTGGTACCATGGCAGTGACACAAAAAGTGCACAGTGTGCATGTGTATTTGTGTGTATGTGCATGTGGCTTTGTGTGTATGTGCATGTGTCTTTGTGTATGTGTGCATCTGTCTTTGTGTGAATGTGCATGTGGCTTTGTGTGAATGTGCATGTGGCTTTGTGTGAATGTGCATGTGGCTTTGTGTATGTATGTGCATGTGTCTTGGTGTATATGTGCATGTGGCTTTGTGTGTATGTGCATGTGTCTTTGTGTGTGTGTGTACATGTGTCTTTGTGTGTTGACATTGTGTGTAAGTGCATGTGGCTTTGTGTATATGTGCATGTGTCTTTGTGTGTGTGTGCATGTGTCTTTGTGTGTATGTGCATGTGGCTTTGTGTGTGTGTGTATGTGTCTTTGTGTGAATATGTGCATGTGTCTTTTTGTGTGTGCATGTGTTTGTGCGTCTTTGTGTGTGTGTCTTTGTGTTTGTGTGTGTGTGCATGTGTCTTTGTGTGTATGTGCATGTGTCCTTGTGTGTGTGTGTACATGTGTCTTTGTGTGTATGTGCATGTGGCATTGTGTGTAGGTGCATGTGGCTTTGTGTGTATGTGCATGTGTCTTGTGTGTGTGTGCATGTGTCTTTGTGTGTATGTGCAAGTGGCTTTGTGTGTGTGTGTGTATGTGTCTTTGTGTGTGTGTGCATGTGTCTTTTGTGTGTGTGCATGTGTGCATGTGTTTTGTGTGTGTGGTTTTGTGTCTTTGTGTGTATGTGCATGTGTCTTTGTGTATGTATGCATGTGTCTTTGTGTATGTGCATGTCTTTGTATGTGTCTTTTTGTGTGTGTGCATGTGTGCATGTGTCTTTGTGTGTGTGTGTGCATGTGTCTTTTTGTGTGTGTGCATGTGTGCATGTGTGTTTGTGTGTGTGCATGTGTATTTGTGTGTATGTGCATGTGTCTTTGTGTATGTATGCATGTGTCTTTGTGTATGTGCATGTCTTTGTATGCGTGCGTGTGTCTTTGTGTGTGTGTGTATGTGTCTTTGTGTGTGTGCCTGTGTATATCTTTGTGTGTATGTGCATGTGTCTTTTTATGTATGTGCATATGTCTTTGTGTGTGTGTGTATGTGTCTTTGTGTGTATGTAGCAAGTGGCTTTGTGTGCGTGTATGTATGTGTCTTTGTG
>NW_014040518.1:160860-165860 GCF_001186125.1 Sphaeroforma arctica JP610
TGTGTGCATGTGTGTTTGTGTGTGTGCATGTGTATTTGTGTGTATGTGCATGTGTCTTTGTGTATGTATGCATGTGTCTTTGTGTATGTGCATGTCTTTGTATGTGTGCGTGTGTCTTTGTGTGTGTGTGTATGTGTCTTTGTGTGTGTGTGCATGTATATCTTTGTGTGTAAGTGCATGTGTCCTTGTATGTATGTGCATGTGTCTTTGTGTGCGTGTGCATGTGTCTTTGTGTGTGTGCATGTGTCTTTGTGTGTGTGTGTGCATGTGTCTTTGTGTGTAAGTGCATGTCTTTGTGTGTAAGTGCATGTCTTTGTGTGTGTGCATGTGTCTTTACCTCTGTCACTTGTGTAAGGCAGGTGCGTAAGATGGCGTAGTTGATGAAGAAGGTTGATGCCGATGGAATGGCTCGTCCGAGTAACTCTGGAATGTGTGAGATGTCCTTCTGCGCTGCGTTGAACGTTTGGATGATCGACGCTGTGCAACCAATGAGTCATCGCCATGTGAGCCAAAATCCTAAAACTTAAAACCCAAAAACCCAACGCGGAAACTCATAGACACAGCAGATGACATAGCAGACATTCAGTGGGAGCAGAAGTGAACAAAACAAAGTACTCAACAGGTCTAACGTTTATGATAACACAGTCTAAACTCTCTTCCGTTGATACGTACAAGTTATGCATCTGTTGTAACTAGATACGTAACGATATGTATGGCTTCATACATCCATGTATATTCATACTGATATGCATGGCTTTATACATCCATGTATATTCTTATTGATTTATAAGGGTTCATACATCCATGTATATATTCATACTGATATGCACGGCTTTCTACATCCATGAATATTCTTATTGATTTATATGGGTTCATACATCCACGTATATTCATACTGATATGCATGGCTTTATACATCCATGTATATTCTTATTGATTTATATGGGTTCATACATCCATGTATATTCATACTGATATGTATGACTCCATACATCCATGTATATTCTTGCTTCTGCATATTGCCCACATTTGATACTAAACAACCAGACGAAATTCACATCCGATCACTCACCAGAGACTGCTGGTGCGAGGAATACGTTAACGGCTTGAAACATAAACCATTTGCGCACCACTGACAGCTCCAGATCACCCCAACACAGATGGCCCTCAAAGTGACCCAGCGCATACAGAACGTACGGCATCACCAGATAGAACGCAATGATACTGATCTGCGGCAACACTCCTTCCAGCAGCCCCTTCAGCGATAGCACAAGACAGGCACAGATGAGTAGCATGAGATGAGCACAAATGAGTAGCACAAGACAGGCACAGATGAGCACAAATGAGTAGCACAAGACAGGCACAGATGAGTAGCATGAGACGAGCACAGGTGAGTCTATCGTGTCAGAGGATGATGACAGCAAACACACTGTTGACCCAAACCCCTATTGGTATCAGCTTTATCTTGACTGTGGGGTAGTTCTTTAGGGTTCTAGCGTTTTAGCTTTACCTTGATTGTAGGGTGGTTCTCTAGGGGTTTAGGGTCTTACCTTTACCTTGATTGTGGGGTGGTTCGTTAGGGTTTTAAAGGTTTCAGTTTACCTTGACTGTGGGGTAGTTCTTTAGGGTTCTAGCGTTTTAGCTTTACCTTGATTGTAGGGCGGTTCTCTAGGGGTTTAGGGTCTTACCTTTACCTTGATTGTGGGGTGGTTCGTTAGGGTTTTAAGGGTTTCAGCTTTACCATGATTGTGTGGTTCTTCAGGGTTTCAGGGGTTTAGCTTTACCTTGATTGTGGGGGAGTTCTTTAGGGTTTTAGCTATACCTTGACTGTGGGGTAGTTCTTCAGGGTTTTAAGGTTTTAGCTTTACCTTGATTGTGTGGTAGTTCTTTAAGGTTTTAGGGTTTTAGTTTTACCTTGATTGTGCGATAGTTCTTTAGGGTTTTAGCTATACCTTGACTGTGGGGTAGTTCTTCAGGGTTTTAGGGTTTTAGCTTTACCTTGATTGTGGGGTAGTTTTTGCAGATGTCGTTGAGGATTGGGAAGATCTTGCTGATGTTCTCGAGTGACGTGAGTGAAGCCAATGTGGCCGCAGGAATAGTAAACACAATCGTCAATGCGATAAACGCAGCCCAAATGGTTATCCTGAGTAGCGGGAAGGCGTGTGTGATGTTCAGAGTTTTGGGGTTTAGGGATTAGAATAGTAGGAAGTGGTGTGTATGGTTCTGGGGTTTAGGAATTAGGGTTTAGAGTAGCAGGTAGGCGTGTGTGATGTTCAATGGGACCATCAGAATGCTAGATGGCTCGAGTAGAGTGGCATGTAGCAGAGGTGCATGGCAGTGAAGAGCGCAGGACATGATTTGTATATTCACGAATATTGTACTGGTTGCCATGGTACGTATCAGTGCAAGTTTATACTACTTAAGGTAATCGATGATGTGAACTCGGTCGATACATGCCGATACACAACACCATACAAAAAACCCCTGCGAAAGAGTCTACAAACGAATATACACACAGTAGTAACGCATGACAATACATATGTACGGATAAACATACATATACAAATACATAAATACAAATGCAAATACATACATACATACGTAAATTCATACATGAAAACATCTATACATACACACATACATGCATATATGCACAAATTCATACAAATTTACGAACATACATACATGGAAACATATATATATATACATACATCCATACATACATCCATACATACTTACATACATATGTACATACATACATACATACATACATACCTACACACATACATAGATACACACACACATACACACATGCATACATACATACATACATACATACATACATACCAGGTACTGAAACGATAGGCGTTGTGGTGAGAGATGTTGCTCCAGATGACTGCGGAGGGGTCGGGTGCTTGTACCAGATGATAACCTGGCAGACTAGACCCAGGAACACACTGCAACAACAGAGCACACGTGACAATGTTAGAATTTAGTGTTTATAACGACAGTTTAGGGTTTAGAAGGTTTAGATTGACAGTGAGTTTAACATGCACTAAGGTCACCTACGTGTGACAACCTACCAGTTACTCGTTTTTACGTTTGCAATTACTGTTTTAGTGGCAACTAGCATAAACTACCGACAGTGTTATACTATGTCGTACTTTTAATGCGCCAGTGATGTGACATTGACTCAATCCTCAGTTGTGAGTGATTCCATCGTATGTCTGCAGATTGGAACATGTAGTGTTGACCGAATGAGTAGACAAAGTGGTCTCAGCTGAGCTTAAATTGAAGTCCAATTATATCACATGTCACATGCTCAAAATGTACACAACACGTGCCATACTGATAAGCACGTAAATAGTCAACCAATCATGCAAGTACTGATAAGTGGGTAAGTAGTGTCTCCAATCAGGTTGCTGCGGCTGATGTGATTGGTCTGTCACGTGTCTTAACTACACTGTCATATAACCTGTCACCTGTCTCGTGCACCACCTTAAAAACCTGTCTCTCGCCTTTCATATTCATAAACCTTAAATCCTAAAACCCAAATACCCTACACGGCCCATCTTCTGTCTATCCCCTTCCGTCGTATGGCCTTACCTGCACAGCCATGGTGGCTGCACGGTGGCTTTTGAACATCACAAATCCCGAGTCACCTCCAAAACTAGTGCCTGTGGCCGACGAGTATGTGTGTACTGGCTCTGTGTGCGACTGTTCTCGCAACAGCTGCAGTCGCTGTGTGGGGGTGAGCCGTGGCGTGTCTTCTTTGGTCAGATATCTGCGTTGCAGCAACTGCGCTGCTTTGGAAGGCTGTTGTTGGGTTTTAGGGTTTTAGGGTTTTAAGGTTTGAGTGTGGGACAAAGAGTGTGGCACGCGGTGGCAGTGCAGTAATTAATGGACAAAGGGTTTAAGGTTTAAACCGATGATGCAAACCCTGAACTCTCAGATGACGACCATGTGTGTTGCAATGGATGACTTTATTCGATGGGCACACTCTTTTACCCTTTGCTCCTTTCGGCTGTTTCCTTGGAGCGTGCTCATCGGTGATTGTACGTAATGAGCAACCAACGGAACGGTCGCAGAGCATCAAACCACGTGCAACGCAGCGAACAAATGACTCACGATATGACGGAAAACCCTAAATCCCCAAAACCCTAAATGTTATGAAGGTCTACAACTCAGTGTGTGTGTAATATTTTACAACGCACTCGAGTATGCTCTGCATTACAGCCTCATTGGCTATGACTCTCTTCGACACTGGAATGACGATTCCATGCGCATATGCCCTAAACCCTAAAACCCAACAATCTCAAACCCAATACCCTAAAACCTTAGAACTCATAACCTATTACCCTAAAACCCATTACCCTAAAACCTTAGAACTCATAACCTATTACCCTAAAACCCAATACCCTAATACCCAATACCCTCAAACCCTTGAACACATAACCCCCAGTAGTCCACACCTTCCTTTGCAGTCGATTAGTGCCCTTTGTAGATGAGCTGCTGCGTCGGCGTGTCATAGTCAGAGGGTTGGCCATGGCTGCGGAAGTGACTTCGATGTCGTAGCCGTAGAGTGTGTACTTGTTCTTGATTTCCATTTGCCTTGCGGAGATCTGCTGATTGAGTTTCTTCACCTCCTCCGCGTAGTACTGAATGGAATCCACTTGTCTAACAGTAACAGTCACACGACACAGTTAACAACCGAGATAACAACTACACCACACAGTTGACAACTGAGATAACAATCAATCCCATCACACAGTTGCCAATTGACATGACAATCAATCCCATCACACAGATAGTAATTGAGCTAGCAATCACACACCAATTAAGTTAATATAACTATGAACGTACTACCATTGACGTAGATGGAGGTTGTTAGCCACAGCCGTTTAGAGTCATCATGTGTGTTGTGCAAAGTGGTTGCGGAGTGGAGCAATGTCTTTGACAGTTTTAGGGTTTTAGGGTCTTATAATGTCTGGCAGTTTTAG
>NW_014040518.1:183073-198427 GCF_001186125.1 Sphaeroforma arctica JP610
TGCTATAGGCTTATAGGATTGTGGCATGCGTACGATCCCATTGACTGTGATTGAGGTTATACTACTACTGCTATAGGGATATAGGGTTGTGGCATGCATATGGTACCATTGACTGTTATTGAGATTATACTACTACAGCTATAGGGTTGTGGTATGTGTATAGTCCTATCGACTGTTATTGAGATTACACTACTACAGCTATATGGTTATCGGGTTGTGGCATGTGTAAGGTCTATTGACTGTGATTGAGGTTATACTACTACTGCTATAGGGTTATAGGGCTGTTGCATGTGTATGGTCCCTATTGACTGTGGTTGAGGTTATATTACTACTGCTATAGGGTTGTGGCATGTGTATAGCCCCATTGACCGTGATTGAGGTTATACCAAGGCCCGCTTAGATTGTCGGGTCATCAGCTGAGTGTATAAGCAATACAATTTCTCTTTTTCTCTTTGCCTTCTATACTATACAGTTCGTTTAACAGCCCTCCCGTCTGTGTTTTATTGGCTTTCTGAAGGTGACAGTGATAGCACAGCTTTTTAGCTGAAGAGCGCGTGATACTAGATTTGTGTTTGAGCCCATATGAAAGGTCTGTTATTACACCTAAAGGTATGCCGACATAGACTCCCTGCAATGGTTCTACCTACAGGTATACCTACATAGACCCCCTGCAATGTTTCTACCTACAGGTATACCTACAAAGACTCCCTGCAATGGCTCCGCCTGTCCTTTATGACTATTAACTTCATGTGCTACACTTCATCCCCAATATTTCAGTCAGTGACGTGTAAGAAGAATTGGCACACCAAAATACAAAACAAAGAAATTCGCGACAAGTGGCGCGCTGAGATGACAGACAGTGCCATTTCAACCGACAATGCAATGTGTATGTACGTTGGATGGCTACATGTGCCAATGCACACTTTGTTTATTGATTCATGAGATTATGTGCGATATCACAGTACGCGTGTCAGAAATCACTTTCAAATTTGAGCCTTTTGTGTACAGTGTGTTGTGTGATTCAATCATTTGGTAATATTTTTATCTTGAAGTGGTATGCACATGGTATTACATGAGCATGCGTACTCGAGTGTTATTACCTTTCAGTGTGTTGTGTGATTCAATGACTTGGTATTTCTTTCATCCTGGAGTGGTGTGCACTTGGTATTACATGAGCATGCATCCTCGAGTACTGTTGCATACAGTGTGTTGGTTTGATTGGTACTGCCTATGAAACGGAGGGATGCATTAGCGCTCATTTGCAGTTGACTGTGAGGACCAAAAGACCAACTACTGCACTGGGGATAGTGCCATATCCAACACTTCAAATGTAACATGAAAGGGTTGATGTCAGTCTCACGGCATGAGCCCCGCTTTTAGAGTTTATTTAGGGTCTAACCTAAACCTGAAAACCTTGTACAGGAGGTACTACGGACAAAATCACGGAAGCGGCTGTGCATATATATGCGGTTTTACCTAAAACCCGGCCAACTCTAAAACCCCGATTTTATCATTCAAAACCCTAAAAACAACCCCATTTCCTGGCGCAGCTGGGCCTATCCATCCGACTGTGCTGGAGTGGGCGTTTGATGAGCTGCTGCATTTGGCTGGTACTGTTTGTAAGGCTAATGGCATAGCACCGACCACTGCGCCGTATGTCTATCAGTCGGACAGTCTCATCAGTGCGCACTTGTGCTCGCAGTTGAAGCAGTGTGTGCGTGCGTTGGAGAATTTCACAGACGATGCGTTGGATTATCACCCGGGCACAAATAAACAGGTAGGTATGGATATTACAACCAAACAGGTAGGAATGGATATTACAACCAAACAGGTAGATATTGGTATTACAAATAAATAGGTAAGTATCGATATAACAAACAAACAGGTACGTATGGGTATTTCAAATAAACACCCACTGACTCCATCTCTCCACTGTGCACGTGTGCAGGTGCTTGACTTGATCCATCCGTCGCTGTTCTGTTTGATCAGTAATCTCTCGCGCGTAGTGCCAGAGCCGTTACCCTTCCGCCCACACAGTGCGTGGCTGCAGATATTGGGCAAAGGCGAAGTGTATGAGATTCCTATGCCTGATCAACGTGGCAGTGAGTATGCCACGCACAGTGACACCTACCAATGGCTGCCCAGCGATATCACTGTGGGTGCGGATGGCCAGAGTGTGAGCTTTGATAGCTACATAAACAACCTGCACCCGTACGAGCACGAGGGCTTGTACACTTGTCTGGAGGCCATTCTAGGCCGCTTCATTCCCATGTTTGAGCGCGTGCTGACAGACCTGCGCACTCCGTTGGCGCGACGCGATGACGCGCCAGAAACGGATGAGCTGTACGGCGAATTCGTATACGACGGCGACGGAGACAGCGAAGACGAACGCTATGATGATTGGTACGAAAACAGAGTGCCCAAAATCAAAGAGGAGATGAAGAAGTTCGATGCAACCAAACGCCACGCTGTGTCTGCAGAAACGCTCAGTCTGGCAGGCCGCAAACTGCAGGTACAAAGAATTGGCTTAATAATTGAGAACAATTGGCTTAATATTTAGAAAAATAAGCTTAATAGTTGGGAACAACTGGCTTATTAGATACGAACAATTGGCTTAATAGTTGAGAACAATTGGCTTAATATTTAGAAAAATAGGCTTAATAGTTGGGAACAACTGGCTTAATAGTCTAGTACAATTGGCTTACTAGTTGATAACAATCGGCTTAATAGTCGAGTACAATTGGCTTAATATTTAGAAAAATAGGCTTAATAGTTGAGAACAATTGGCTTAATATTTAGAAAAATAAGCTTAATAGTTGGGAACAACTGGCTTAATAGTTGAGAACAATTGGCTTAATAGTCTAGTACAATTGGCTTACTAGTTGATAACAATCGGCTTAATAGTTAAGAATAATTAAGTGCAACGCTGCTCAATTTGTGCGCACGTCACCGCACAATGGCTCGTACAATCGCACGGGCATATCCGTAGTCTGCAGAAGTGTTGTATGTGCACACCTCAGCAATTGGGGATTACGCCTATCACATGCACGAGAGATGTCTGCACACATTGCGCCATGTCCCGATTCCGTATACACTCGCATTATTTGCATTGCCCTAGTGAGTGTATATCATTTGACCTATTTGAGTTTATGTAGTAAGTGTAAATCATTTTGATCGATTTATATTACTTTAATGCGCATATATCATTGACATTGAGACTAAGTCCTTGCACTCAACATGCCGCAGGTGATAGTGAAAATGGCCAACGTCCGCCTAGAAGGCCCTGGTGCAGCATTCGACGGGGGCCACTGGCACGTGGAAGGCATGGAGAACGAACACATTGTGAGCATTGGCATCTACTACTACGATGTGCACCCAGGGTTGGGCGAGAGTCGCCTGCATTTCCGTCAGCCCACCTGCGAGCCTGAATAGTATGTCTGTCGCAAGCAAGCGAAAGCACCACGCATGTGACCGGTACTCTTGATTGTGTGCACCAATTGATCTGAAGGCGAAAAGTCAGTGTGATTCTACCAATGGGAATGGCTGACATTTCCATTGGGCTTCTACCTCTGCTTGACTATCACACAGGGCAGTGAGGGTTTATCATACTTCTTTGCCTTTTGATTTGCTTCTTTTGTTTGTTGGTGTTCATGGCGTGTTCGTCGTGTTGCTACTGTACTTGATGAAGGAAGGATACGAAAGTGGACATCGGTCTGGTGCAGTTCCAACTTTAGACTATTTGCCTATTTGTATGCAAAAACACGCGACCATTACAAGCAAGTGTGGGTGGATGTTTGAGTGTGTAATACTGAGTGCATAAGTGGCGCTGCTTCTTATCGCAATTATCAATTGGTAAATACTCGTGAATAGCGCGCTTCTGCTGCCACAGTCTGTCCTAAACCCTAAACTCTAAAAACCCAGTATTACTTCTGTAGAAATTTCCACAGTGAGTTGTATTCTAGTGTTTGTGGGCCGGAAACGGGGTCAAAGATTGGATACTTGGCCACGCAAAAACTCCCGATGTAATTGTATACAATGTGCAATGATCATACATCTTGTCACGAGCACGCCATCAGCTTCATGTAAAGCTTCATGTAAAGTGTTTCGAATAGAAATCATTGAAAAGTGCCATACATTCTTTACGATCATTTTCTCATCTGTTCACAATAACCTATTTGCCTTAGTAGTAGCGCGGCAAGGGATCATGTGATATTGTATTCAGACCACTTTGATCACCTTACCTGCAAATAGTGAACAGGGCGATACCCAAGGAGTAGAGGCAGTGTATGGGCTTGTTGACGAGGAAGCTCTGGTGCAGGATGTGGGTGCAGTGACCACCATGGAAGATAGGTGCATCGCATTCCCCAATGTGCTGCAACACAAGGTCCCCGGGTTCACCTGGAAAGAGGGATACACGCCGAATGAAGGAGAAGTGGGCGAGAGAAAGATCTTGGTCTTCTTTCTTGTCGATCCCACACAGCGCGTTATCAGCACAGGTGTAGTGCCTCCCCAACAACGCGAATGGATGAGCAGCGCCATGAAAGACATGAGCGAGCTCACTCAACATTTCCCACCGGAGATCGTCGAGCAGATTGGGAATAAGCTGGAATGGCCTTTAAGTTTAGCACAAGCCAAAGAGCATAGAGAAAAACTCATGCACGAGCGGAAATACTTCACGGATGCGAGCACTGAGCAGTACTTTGAACGACCATTCTCACTGTGTGAGCACTAGGTTCATATAGAGTTCGATTTTCCCTATTAAACAATTAAATATATATATCTATATAAACACTGAATATAAATTTGACCAAAATGTGACTGGGAGAAAATCACTATCAGACATTAGTAACGCAATGGCGTTCATGCAATTCCGCATAGGTCACTGTCGCGGTATTTCTCACTATAAGTCTGCTGGCGTGTTTTATGATCCGATCGTTGCTCGTTCTTAATGAATAACTACTGTACTGGTGATCTTTTTTCACCTTGATTGAAGCGGCTACTCAATTGAGCGTCAGATGGTGTTCGTCACCCCGGTGTGCATTGGGCGTGATTCTGCGTCGTAAAGAAGCAGTTATGATTATACTAAATATTGTTATTAACCGGAAATCAGGCATTTTTGCTTCAATTGTATCGCAACGGTAGCTAAAACGAATGATGGAACATTGCCTACGTATTCTTGCATACTTATTGACCGCTTGACTTGATATACCTAGTGTGTCATGAAATGTTGCCTTCAAATTGATGAAATTAGTCCTGAAGCAGACGAGCTAGCTGACAACGAGAGTTTCTAAGTCACTTGATCGATTTATAAAGATGACTGGCTGACTTTCGAGACCGATATGTTGTCTCATACATTTTAACAGGTTTTATTTTCAGGGTTGTAGTAAAATAGGAACAAGGCATGGGGTCGTTACTAGTATCAAGAGATTAAAGGAGTTAGCTAGATTATAATTCTACCGGCATTACGATTTAGTAGGTACAAGGGTTAGCATGTGAGTGGCAAAATCACGACAGCCGGTATTCGAAGCACTAGTAAATGAGTACATATAGTGGAACAATCTATATTTGTACCGGTAATGTCATATTCTATAGCGTAAACAGAATTTAAACTGTAAACTTTTATGGGCCAGAAAAGAAAGCATTTCGTTTGCAATATCATGTTGGCGGGAATAGTGGAAACTCCAATACGAAATGATCATGAAATTCAAGGTAAACAAGTCCGAAACTCATAAATGTAGAGTCTTCAGCTCGTAGGTCCAAACGGGATGCATTATCAAATGCTGTTTTCTATATTGACAGATGTGCTTATATTGCTAATACCCTAAAAGTAGAAAATGCATCATGGATTATTTTAATAGGCGCTATCTTGCACTATAGCGTGAAAGAAATCGAAGTACAAAAACCGATAGCCTTATTCACGGATCAGACATGAAAAACTACTTCTGGATTTTAATGTTGGTGGCTATGGTATAAGTTTCTATGTGGCCTCTAGCTAGTAAGCCTTAGCTGGGTGCATTACCTGGAGCCGAATCTGTGTTGACAGGTCTGCTAAAATGGCTCTTCTGAAATTCAGAAAGGTAGTCTTAAAGAACCAACAGGGCAGCATTCAAATTGAAATGCAAGTAGTTGTCCCACTGCAAGTGGAGAATTGCCATCCTCTTAGCTATGTGTCGTATGGTGTCTATGGCGAGCGGAATCCATTGCGCGACGGAAATATAAGTTTCATATGCAATATGATTTGCGAGAGCACGTACAGGGTGAAGTGGTGCAGAAATATCCGGCTGATGAATCGATTGGGGTGAAAGACTACAGGAGTTAACATGTTTCCAAATGAGTTAACAGCGATTTACACCGTCAGTCAGATAGTAATTTGGGACTTGTTATCAACTAAATCTATTTATAGGGGGTACAGCCCGAGAACTCATGAGAGTTATTGATGACGTATTCACAAATTGTTCTATCGGTAGGTAGGCCACCGACTCGTCCGAGAGTACGTAACAGAAAAGTGACGTATAGAAATATTTCACGGTACTAAAGTGTTCTGCAAAGGGTTTCTCATACTGATCATACGAGCTTTTACCCTGGGTACTAGTACAAACACCATTAGTATATGATTGAAGGCGAGATCAGAAATACATTCATTCTGAACGCACCATCCTTTAAATACATTATAAATTTATTTATAGCCCAACACCGAACACTCTAACTTGGGGTGCAAGACATAGGTTTGAATATGCATTTGGAAGTGCATCACTTCGACACAGATATGAATGACCATGCTAAACTTGTATATTTTTAACGATGTCGGCATATCAAAAGATCAGCCAGCACCAACTCACCTGGTCAATGTGTGACACTGGAGTAATCGTCCTATGATTCGAATACAACTGTATGCGTGGCTCGGCAGAAACTTGTGGGGAATAAAGCTACATTCTACACACACAACTATCACAAATCGTGGGAGATGTTTTGAATCACTGGTCAGTTAGTTTGTTGGATGGCAAAGCTCGCAGTAGTAGATGCGAGCAGTAGTACATCTCGATTGTGATTCGTATAATCAGCATGGTGTAGTCTTATAACAAATCTATAAATTGACTTCAGCAGCTTCCTTTGCTACTAGGTAGTACATAACTCAAATATTGAAATTGTAGAATTCTCGACACAAACATAACACTTTATGTGTTTTTTAGGCATGACTGATGTGCTAAGAACAGAGTAAGTGACATGACGGCCATGCAATATCAGTTGCTAAAGTGGGGTATAAAAAGATCACATAGAACTTGTTCAACCCTTCTTCCCTTGCTACTGGTGTAAAATAGATAGCTTAAATTTTGAACTCGTGAAGTTACCCGACACAGCGCTCAGTATATACAAATACAAGGAAATTTTTCTAACCTGCTCACAGTCAGAGTTTTCTACGTATTGCCACTGGGCTAAAAACAGACAGAGCAAGTGACATAACGTCTGAGCGAGATCGGTTGCTTAAGTCGGGTGTAGTATTAGAGTTACATTGAATCTTTTGACCCTTTACTCAAGGGCATTGCTCGTTTTGGTTCTTTGCGAGAAGTATTTCGTCGATGCACGGTGCTCATGGAAATGATCTAGTCGTACGTGTAATTCGTGCACTATTCGAGTGGCTACCTAGGATAACCGTTTCTCTTACTTGACTACGAGACTGAGACGACTGCGCTGTCGGCGAAATTTACAGTACTTTCATACCTTATTTACACAGGAAGTAGAAGCCGTGTCAGTGTTATCACCTATCAAACACACGTTGTCAATGAGGGCAGGATATGCACACTGCCCTGGACGTACACTGAAACATGGCATAATTTCGTGAAACCGGGTATTAAGCCAGTGTCATTGGCACATCGACCTTATATTTAAAGAAATACGTTCGTTCAGCCAGCTTATTTCGATGCTCGCAGTACATAAAGACATGGTCACTTGAATTATTCATTTTTGCGCAAGTTTGAAGGGACCGCGTTAAGGCTTGGCTTTTAAAAATAATAAGGACACAATCGATGATAGATCAGTGAATGGAGACACATCGTTGGTACCATTCAGCGAGTTTCCGCTGTAACGAAGAATTATCACTTTCAAGGTCGGGAAGGTATACGAAACAAAACTTGTCGCTAAGTTTGACCTTATACAGGCTATTAAAATGCAGATCGAGTTTTTAATTGTCTAAGATGTGATTGAAGAGATATGTCTCGGTTACGAGCAAAGATGCGGCAACTGAATATACCACATTGTCTCTAGCCACGAACCCATGGCGATCATCGTCGTGTTAATTTTGCGTCAGTATTAACGTACTTTTAAAAGCGCATCATTCGGTTATCAATTTGCATACACGATAGAGAAGCCAGCTCGTCCTTATTGTGTATGGCCTTATGTATGGTGACTAGTGGATTTTTCCATGTGACGGCAAGTGAGGCATACGTGAGGTCCAGGTCGAATTCTTTCTACAGTTCTGCCGACGGTACTAGGGTGACCGTAGAAAATGCTGTCAGAAGAGTAGAACACACGTGTAGGAACTCGACGCTCAAATCGAAATAATGTTGACACTGAGTGAAAATGACAATGTATTTCATCAGCTGAATGTAACATGGTGGGAAACAAACGACTATATACCGGTAACACATCGGTACATATACTCCTGTATATATTTAATATGCAAAATGATCACACCGATGTTTTAAAAACTGCCCAAACACTTCGAAAAATTGGATGCGAAAGTCACTTGATGCTGTATTATATAGTTTTATATGTGAATAAAGTGGGGGAGTTGATATCAGGAGTTGTCTACTAAATACAGCAAAACTGTTCTCCATAGGAGGGGATGGAGTAAAATATTATGCCTGAAACACAAATTTCAATATTTACACCCATGCCCTTACCTCTACACCTATATGTTATATCCATCACGTGTGCCTATGAAGATATATAGGGTTCCTATATGCTTAGAATAAATGCAAGTACGCAACAAGCACACATAAATCACACGCAAATCATGTTGTTGCAATTATATATCATGCATACGTGTGATTTCGGGTTCCTAAATATAGTCAGCCTTCGCTTAAGGTTAACATAATTATCCAAAAGCAACACTGGTATGACAAACCATATGAATGATCAAAATTGAACGAAGATACCACCAGTGCGGAACAAATGCCGACATCCCACCCTTGCAGACCTATCTAGATATCAAGAGCATTACGGAGGCTTCCTTAAAAAAGAAAATCATTTTAAACATCAGAGTGAAATAAATAATCTATCGACATGTGGACCTATCTCTTGTCAGTCTGAAATGAATCGTGACGCATATATTAGTCATTTTTTTGCTGTCGATTTACATTCTTTTATTGTTATTCTTAGGTTTTAGTAAATTCTATAAAACAATAAGGCAAAGTATCCGCGGTACAGTTGTGGTGAATGTCTCAAACTCTGTCTTATTCGATAAATGCAGAACATTGAGATATTTGCTAACTTATGTACGTATGACAATTGCGATGGAGGGCCAACTACTAGCTGAGAAAATATTATAGCGATGGAAACTTTCTTCGGTAATCGTCATCCTATTTCCAAAACAGCTCGTGACTTTAGCCTACATATACATTGGCTTCGACAAAATATTCATAGTGCATTTATGCAAACATGGTTTATTTAATATAAGGATCGACGTCTCAGGATTTTTCGACGAAATAACGTTCAATCTATTGCTCTAATTTTCACACGCAGTTGAACAATAACAACATGCTTTCTCAAATGAAATCATTATCCATTTGTTCTGCATGCGGATCTATACTCGTCACTAATACTAGTAACAACTCCCAACTAATTTACTAACAATTACTGCGGCTGACGATGAGAAGAATTCTTGCTTCTATTTTAATGTAGCCCGAGTCTAATTCTCCATGTCGCGTCTACATCTTGAGCAGTTGATTGAAGAGCCCCCTATTGTACACGTTGCCACCCATATCTACCAGGTAGTTGATATAGCTGGTTTCTATGCGAACGGGCATGTACTGGCCAGCGCCCTGTCGCTCCGTTCTGGCTCTGAGTGCCTGGACTTTACTTACAGGCGCCGTGATCACCGTATTACCACCTAAAACTGAGAATCTCTCCACCATCACTTCCGCTCCGCCCTTCGCTAAGGTCAGCGACGCCACTGTGCGCTTTGGAATCTGCGGATGAAAGTGTAGGTACAAGGGGACTATGACTCAGAACTTGCCTAGGCGACGCATGGCATATATGCAACTCGATTCTCTCAGTGTATACTACTACGCAGAAAACAATCAATCTCAGCGCGATAGCAATAGAAAGCACCAAATGCAATAGAGCAAGCAGTTATCCCTTGCAGGCCATAATAGCAATAGAAAGCACCAAATGCAATAGAGCAAGCAGTTATCCCTTGCAGGCCATAACCCTATTGCAGCTGGTATAAATAAATACAACTCTTCAATTCGTTTGAACGAGTTCTTCGCCTCAGCAAATTCAAGCTAGGATATATGAGATACCTGAGATCAAACATCTGAATTTTACAGAACACTTGACATGGACAAAACCTGATATCAAAGCCACACGCAACGACCACATACCACGACTGCCAGTCCTGTGACGATGACCTGCACACCCACAAAGAAGGACGCAATCATCGCACGTTGCTGTGAAGGTAAGGTAGAAATTATCAGAGTAATAGGACGAGCCACACGCTTCAAATTATGCAGATCCAGGAAGATGAATTCTCCAAGATCGCAAGAATAGTTCGTGGAATATATTCGGACACATAGGAACAGACGGAAAATCATACACACTGGATTATTCAGCAGAAAACAAGTGTGGGAGGACTGAGACGTAGAAAAAGATGCAATGCATACATACATGTACATATAAAAATCTGCATTGATACGTGTCTGATAGAACAACAATTATATTCATCTGTAGGTGCATATTATATATATATGAATTGATGAATAGAATTTTCAGAATGGATGTGTATAAATTGATCGGTCTGTAAAACATATAATATTATTGTATTCCTAGTATACTTCATGTAAGCTCAACCCACACATACAAAATAACACGGGAAGTTATCAGAAAAAAGTGTATCATCATGTGCTGCCCAATTATAAATATGCACATAGAGTTTTAAGTAGGTCTTAATTCCAAGCTGGGTTCGACTTGGGGGCATCACGACCACAACTACCTGCTGTGATATACAGAGTATGGCTAGCCAAGATTGAACCGACACGAAATATAAACTCAACCTTAGATACCATACGTTCACGCATATGAAACCGTTTTTAACAATACTAAGCAGAAGGGACAGCTGTGAACAGCCGCATATACATTGTAGAGATGTGCGATAAGAGCAGCCGCGAACAGCAATTAGCACACTATGCAACTGAAGAGTATATATTCAAGGGCTGAAAATCAATTCGGAAATGAGACCATACCCAATAGGGTATTAACTCTCCCGATTCATTCCTCATGGCCTGGTCTAATGCCACTAACTCTTGCAAATCCTGCGTGCTAAGTGTGTCCACTGCATTCGGCTCTTCTTCTGCATCAGCACTGTATAGGATATACCATAGTTGCAGATAGTCAAGATATCAGTGCCAAGGTCGAGACATCAATATCAGTACAATCGAAGTGCTCAGTTTTATGCCCCATATTGCCTCGCAGATCGGTCGAATGAACTGTGCACTGGAGATGCGCTTGTGGGGAAACGGTGCACTCATCATGGTTTTACCGAATCAGTCGAATGACATCTGTCCCTAAACCTCAAACCCCAAAACATAAGACCATGGATAAAACGATATAGACTTTGACACATACTTATCATTGACTGTACTAGGCTCTTTGGTGTCTGATTCCATCTGCTTGGGGTTCGTTTCACTTTGCGCCGCCTCAATATTTGCAGCTTCCATCTGCAAAAATGAACGAACATTTAGGAAACAAATGTGAAATGCGTTGCAGTGCCAAAGCTTCATATGTGCGATTGTGCGTGTGTGGGAGATCGAACTTAGCAAAGGTTACAGGTGAATTCAAAACGTGTACATATGAAGCGGCATATATTCATAAGTGCGAATTCGTTGGCACTCATTCGCTTAAGATGTACATTTCCAATTATATGTTACTACATAAGGTGTACTAATTCTTACACCCTCATGTGAAGTCGCGTACTTTCGAGATGTTCTGCCTGATAGTACGGTTGTTCTTTTTGTGACATCGGTCTCAGATCAGTAATGCGAGTGTGCGGTTTCAAGCTTGCCTGACTTATATACGGGTACGACTTGTGGCAAATACTTCTCATTGATTTTCTTATTTTGCAAATAACAACTCTCTGTGCCCACAGATGGTCATACTTCTTTTAGGACGGTGATCCTTAGGCTTTGAAGCGCTTTGTATATAAAGTCGCAATTATCCGCCTACGTCAATGCGTTCAACTAGCTGTGACCCTGTCTTCTATCCAATGAACGTACGTGCGCTAGACTAATCACAAAGCAACTGACACAGCCTTCCGAACGACAGACAGCTTATCCGTTCCATCTGCTAAGGTTACCTGGATATATAAACGCTGAATACATAGTTCCTAACGATCATATTTTCTGTTTTGATATATTGGATCAATCGGAAAACCAGATGTGCCGCCTATACAGATATACAAATGTACGTGTGTACGTCTTTTAACGCACACATACCTCCACATGCAGTGGATTAGTCATCGGCATCTGGTCCTCAATGTCGTCGTATTTGGTCTCGCCCCCGAACAGTTTGTGCCGCCAGTCGTAGAGGTACCACATGACGTTTGTGTTATCATTCTCTCTCAGATCCAATGATAGGTAGGTCAGGTACGAGCTATGCAACGCAATACGTGGATGCATAGAATGAGGTCAATGTATGGGAATCGGTAGCAATACGACGCAACACATGCCGACCGAGTGGCTAGGATGCCTTCACGGAAGAGGACTTATGATTAGGTCTCATTTGCAAGATGATTGAATGGTAGTCTATTATAAGACACATTTATAAAGCAAAGGAATGGTGGTGTATTATAAGTTACATTTGTAAAGTAGTGAAAGGACAAACCAGTGACACAAAAAAAGGAGAGGGTGAAACCGATGTATTTCTATTTTGAGTTTATTTGCGTGATGGAATTCCGAAACATGATACAGCGATGAGAAAAGAAAGCGTACAGATGCACCTAAATGGAACTTAAAACTGTTCGCATCACAAAAGTAGCACATTCATCGCAAACAATATCCATTACAAATGGGCGAAGAAAAGTGCATACAAGGCTCTGACCAACACATAATAATTCCCCAATCTATAATCGAACAAGCGCATCGTCACCGAAAATTGATTATTTAGATGAACGCGACCAGCACTCCAATTCAGTAAAACACTAAAAGGTTAAAACAGCAACTCTCTACTATAGCGACAACACATATGTGCCAACTCATGGAGGATCCTCATAAAAAAACATAATAGAAATACGAACGCTCATCTCCAAGAAGGGAACTACGGGCAGCCAAAATCAACGAATTACTTATGAATTGATTATATGCACGTACATCCGAAATGCTCTGAATACGCATGCGATGTGCAAAATTAAAAACCCACTTAGATTCACGCAAGACACAAAGCACAACTGAAACCCTAAAAACCTTTAACCGATGGATGTGCACTATAACGTCACGAAGCGTACAACGAAACGGCCAGAACATCGTAAACGTATTTTAATTGAATACAAACATTGTAAACATATCGATTGCAAATAAGCTCAGACATTGCAAACGTATCGATTACAATTAAACTCTGAAATAAACTCTGATGTCACACTCCCAGCGTATACAATAAACAGTGCGAAGGCTAACTTCTCGCAACAATCACGACACACCAAATGCCATGCCGACGATTTGTACACAGTCGGCAATTTGTATAAAAAGAATGTACACAAAACAAGAAAGGGATACGTAAGCAGCAGGCAGAAGGCAGATACAAGCAGTAATGTAGACAAACAACTGCATAGTACTCGGATCACATAGTCGAAAGCTACAAGCAACACACATCCAAAGGCTACAAAGAACACATACGTGATGTAAGACCACACGGTGTATTCTATTTGCCCTCTTGTACTTTAATACGGTATGTTTTAAATGCAATGCCGTCTCGAGTGTCTGCTATTTTTAAACCCCTGAAATCGGAGCATTAGTACATACCAGAAGAACCCAGTGCTGACGAGGACCACAGACAGTCCACGGAATATATTCGGTCGCTCGGTAGAGTATAAAAGCACTTCACCTTCCGCCTGAGAATTCAATGAAAAGAGAACTGAGGAGATGGATAGCATGCGAAAGAAAACAGCCAATATGACGACTACTAGAAAACAGCAAATATAACGACTATTAGAAAACAGTCAATACAATGACTACTCCAATACATAACAGATATACCAGGTTCACCATCCAAATGAAGGCCATTATTATCTTTGGGCAAAGAAGAGTTAAAACCACATACGACCTACCGATCGCATTTTAAATTCTTTCGGCACGTCGCTTTCTGGTCTCGGAATTGATTTAATAAATTTAACTTTATTTCGCTTCGGTTTATAAAAACGCTTTTCAATCTGACACCTAGTGAAGAATAAAGTTGTGACAACAGAAGAAATGAGAAAGTTACACTGGAAATTGCACCAATGAAACAGGGGCACAGTGTATAATACTGTTCCTTATGTAGAAAGGGATTATGAGCACACAGGAAACAATACAAAAACACACATCCACACTTAACAATAAAACAGGCAATCTCTGAGCTTCGCCAGTGCAGTATATTTTTCCGCCGATGATAATCAAACGTATTGTCCTGTCCGCGGAGACACAAACACAAGTACGAAACATCTATCAACACGTGGAAAACTATATAAATATCTATATATATTAACATACATATTCATATATATTCATATATATATTTATATATTATACATATATAAATATATATATATAATGTATGTGTGTGTATGTATATATATGTATATATATATATATTATGTATGTGTGTGTGTATTTATGTATGTATGTATGTATATATGTATCTAGGGTTTAACATACATACATACATCCATACATACATAGAAAAGCATAAATACATACATACATACATACATACATACATGCATACATACTATTTATATATATATATATGTACACACATAAGTATATATATATATATATATATATATACTAACCTAACTATATAAATAATAATATATATATATATATATATTATATATATATATATATATATAATAATATATAGTACGTACTAACGTAACTAACTAACTAA
>NW_014040517.1:0-15140 GCF_001186125.1 Sphaeroforma arctica JP610
ACGATCTGAAGTCACATAGTTTCCCTTATAATTAGTTCCGGATATATATTTATATATATATATGTATGTATATACGATCTGAAGTCACATAGTTTCCCTTATAATTAGTTCCCGATGTAGCCTAAAGTCGATTTGGGACTTGTGGCCGGATGCTGGCTGCGTGACGAGAGTGGGTGGTTTGCTTCAGGTCGTATTTTGGGTAATTATATCGGGCGATGTCGCCTTGAGAAGCGATGTATTTTGAACGCATCGAGACCAGATGGAGGTTTAGAAGAATCCAGTTGATTGTTGCCAACAAATTGAAGGACTTTCTGTAAACATCGTTGATGGTGAGCAAGCGCATGTCAGGGTATAAAATGTCTGATCGAATTTGTTTGCAACCATCGCTAACACTGTACATTAAAGCTCAGATCAGGCACTTGTTTGGGATATTTCCACCCACATCCAGCAGATATAAGAAGTAGCTTTTTATTATTATTATGCTCTCTGCTGAGAGCTTATATTGTACATAGCACTTATTTTTGTATTTTCACAAGTTCTTGCCTTGTAGTCTCAGCGGTACCGGAAAGTGTAAAGTCAGTCATTTTTTTCACGGCTGACCAGAAATGTCCGTGGCCGCCAGTGATAGTTGCCGTGCAAATATGTTTGAAAATCGGTGGGGTAGACAGATGTTACTTAAAGACGGTGCATATATATTTTTAGATGATAAAAATCAATCATGGTATTGCGACACTTCGTATCATCAGCCATGTTGGGGACACCGCCTACGTGAGGATCGTTGCATATCGGGTGCAATCAGTTGAGAGCCCCTTAATGTTGAAGCTCCAACTTAAGGCCGGTGAGCCAGTTGTTGAAGTTTTGCCAACCCGCCAGTTTCGTACGTTCGTGTACGAGTCTCTGTACTTTGGGGAGTCATAGACAGATAGTCTTGGTTGATCTAGAGTGGCCCCGTATTTCTCAGAGAAGGTTAATTGAGTACGTTTGAGTTGCTTTAGGATGGCTTTAGGGTTTTAGGTTTGTAATGTCAACCATGTTTACCTCCGATTTAAAACAATGTTGGTGTTGTAAGTACCGAACTGTTCGGTAATGCTCCTGGGCGTTAATAAGAGTGCGAGAACTTCTAAGTGTGGGCGATAACTTAAAAGTGTGAAAACTAATTAGTTTGAAAAGTTCTAAGTTGTATTGTGCGGTTTGTTGGCGAACGGCCGCGCAGGCTCGAAAGAAGAGGGGGTTGGTGTATGATTGGTTCTTTGCGAACCGAAGTGCGGGGTAATATGAGCTGGAGGTTGGCAGATGACGATATATGTTGAATGAACTTGTAGACTCGAAATTGAGTAGATACACGATTTGATTGGCGGCAGGATTCTCAAGGAAATCCTTCGGAGATAGTATAAATACGTGGTTTAGTTCATTCAAGAAGTTCATTCTGTTAAGGTAGACGTTTATTCAACTATCAAGGAAATAAATCTAGGTTCACCGTTACATTGTGTTTTGAATCGATCAAGATTACAAATAAACGTTAGTGGAAAATAGTTTACGAGAAGGATAATACAGCTGGGACTGGGCAACCTCTCTGGAGATATGTGAGAGGGGAGCCGATGACGACACTTATGGATCGATGGGATTACGTCAGGGGTACCAAGGCTTATGGGCTTGAGGCGAAGAAAGGAGGGTCCCGCCCAGCGATGGCTCTGTTGAAGGAGGTTACACCAGAGACGTAGTCGGAACTAGAGGGCTATATTAGCAAGACTGTTATAGAGACGAAGGATATGTACATCGCGGCTGCAGCATTGTATCCAGCGTTTAAGGACCCATTTGAAGCCAGGCGGATTTTGCGAAGGCAATAGGAGGGTGGGGATCCAGGCCTGAAAAGGTTATTGAACATCCTCGTGAGATTTATTACTATGGTGCTCGCATGTTGCGGCGAAAGCTGAAGCAAAGAAAGTGCTCCCAGAACGGGATCCATTTACTGAGGTGCCTTCTGAGGACAAACAGAGCGAAAGTGAGACTGAGGAGGAAGTCGCTAAGGACAGTGACAGCAGTGATAACAGCGAAAGTAGCGACAGTGAGGATGAGGATGTTAAGAAGAAGAAAGGAGTGCCTGCAGTGAAGGTTGCTACAGTAGGAAAGAAGGCTGAAATATCAGGCAAGCCAAGGGCAGCAGCTAAGTTGAAGATAGAGGCTAGGCAGAAACGGTGTGAGTATGATGCATTGTGCAAGGTGATTTGTAGGAATGCTAAGAAAGCGAATCAGCATGGGGCACGCTGGATGGTTCCTATGCTGAGGGATAATGACTTTGTGGATATGCTGCTTAAATTGGCAAATGATGTGAGCTCTAAGGATGTAGTGATGGAGGGTTTAAAAGGATTGACTGAGCGGTGTATAAGTATGTTGAAAGCCTTATTCGCGAGTCGCAAATCGGAGAAGAACATGTTCTGATAATGTTTGAGGCAGGAGGGTTGGGGCAGGTGCTGGAGCAATTGTCTGAGATGAGAGAAGACGACATAGCGCGCCAAGAAGAGAGGGAACAAGCGGGCCGGAGATATCAGGCGAGGGTAGCCGCGAGAGCAGGACAGTTGCAAGCAGCAGCAGCTAGACAGGAGTCCAGGGTTTCAGGGATGACAGGTCTGAGAGGGGCGTGCTTGTTTTGCAAGCAGGATGGTCACTATGTGAAAGAGTGTCCTGTGTTGAAAGACGTGGTGTGTCATACGTGTAGCAAGAGAGATCATACTACGAGATGCTGTCCTACAACACGATCCGGGGGTAATTTATCGGCAGCAGCGTCTGGGGAGGTGCGTATGAGTGCAGATGGGACACCTGATTTGTGACATGCGGCGGCGGCTAGTTATGAAGGACCAGGCCAACCGTTGATCTATAGTTATGTGGAGAGTGAACAGTGCTATGTCGATATGTTTGTTGATCAAGGCGCCGATATGTCGATGATTTCTAAGGGTTTGGCAGAACGTCTGGGGCTGGTTGCTCAGTATAATTTGTGTGGAGAGTTTTATACAAGGTGCGAGATGTTGATGTTGTTTTGCCTACTTTAGTAGGAGAAAGGAGGGTTAAGTTGGATATGTGGGTTATGGATTGTATTCCACACAATGCGGGTATGTTGTTAGGTAGACGTGAATTGAATGGGTATGGATTAACTGGGGTAGTACTCACTAGGCAAGGGGTGACTAAGTATACACTGTTTCCGGTTGAGGTGATAAGAGAGAAGTCATCAGACTTTAAGACCTGGCTGAACAAAGAGGCGTCTGAGCCGTGTTAGATTATATTCAGTATGTGGCGGCGCCGTTATTATATCAGCGAGCAGAACAGGTAACACCATTTCATATGCAAAATGATGGGGGTTATGATTCAGGCTATGAAAGTGATGAATCCGGGGTTGAGGACGATTATCTAATGTTCGATACGAGTGGCTTGGAACTGTTGGCTGAAGAACTGGAGAAGTCTATGGAAGAATTGGCAGAGTTGGTGGCGGCTAATAGGAGGGTGGCGTACAATGACAAGAAACCAAAGTTTGTGAAGGATCGGATGCTTAAGCTTCAGATCAAAGAAGGAGGGGCGCCTTTGAGACAAGTATATGCGGAGAAAGATGTGCGACTTATAGAAGTGATGAAGAAAAAGGTGCAACTATTGCTTGAAGCTGGGTTGATAGAGAGGGTGCAAGATACGGATTGGCTTACAGTGCCGAAACTTGTGCCTAAAGTGCCGGGTAGTAATCCCAGTTATGAGGAACCCAAGGATTGGAGGATGTGCATAAATTATATGCGTACGAATTATCAGCTAAATTCGGGTACATATCCGATACCAACAGAAGGTGAATTTCTGGCAACAGTTAAGGGGTGCAAGTGGAGAACCAATGTGGATGCTGGAAATGGGTTTGGGCAGTTAATGATAGAGCCTGGTAGTCGAGGGGTTACTGCATTATTGACGCCCTGGGGAGAGTGATTCCAATTTATTGGGATGCCGTTTGGGTTGAAGGAAGCATCATTTGTGTTCCAACAACTAATGGATGAGACATTGGAAGGATTTAAAGGAATTAAGACGTACATTGATGATACCGCGTTAGGTTCGGATGATCCAGCTGAGCATTGAGATGGTATTGTGGAGATGATCAGGCACTTTGAGGCGAAAGGGATACAGTTGCGGCTGTCAAAATGTAATTTTGCGTATCGAGAAGATCCTATAGTCGTGATGGGTCGAGAAGTTACAGATAAGGGTTCGATGATAAGTGAAGTAAAGCTTCAGGCGTTATTAAATATGCCCAGGCCCAAAACTAAGGCCGAAGTCAGGTCGTGGTATCAGTGTTTTGGATGGTGGGCGAGATACGTTCCGAATTTCTCAAATATGTTGGCTCCAATTAGTGATTTGACTAAGAAGAAGGTACGGTTCCAGTGGGGTCATGAGCAGTAGAAGGTATTTCGGTCGGCTCGGAAGATTTTGCAGGCGAAGACAGTCTTGGTAGAACCTAAACAAGAGGAGCAACTTAGGTTGCAGACAGATGCGTCGGATTCGGGTATAGGTGCTTGTTTATGTGTGAGAAGAGATGGAGAATGGCTTCCTGTGGGCTTTGTGAGTTCCAAGATAGATTTCCATGCTAATTTGTCTCCGACCGATAGAGAATTGATAGCGCTAGCATATGGGGTTTTGAAGTTCGCGGGTGTGATTAGGAGATCGTACGAGGTGCTTATAGTAGAGATGGATCATCAGCCTCTAATTGGTGTGGTTCAGCAGGTAGAGTTCACGTCGAATCCAGTGGGTAAGAGACGGTACAGGAATGTTATGTATGTACGATCGTTTGATATGGATGTACGGTACCTGGAAGGGCCAAAGAACGAAGTTGCGGATGGACTTAGTCGTATGCCGTGGTGGTTTGATCCTATTATGGTGCCTGTGTCGGTAGAGGGTGTTACGTTCGCTACATGTGCAAAAATGGGTCTGCCAGAGATTGATGAAGGTGTGGATTTGTCATTTGATAAAGTCTGCACGAGTGTGGAAGACAGGAGGGTCCGGCTGGCGGTGGCTAAAGAGAAGCTGCGAGTGTTAGAGGAGAGTCTTGATGACAAGGTCAGTGCCGACTTCAAGGTTCGTGTGGGTTTCATGCATCAGCAGGTTACTGCAGTGATGGAGAGAGGTATTGCTAAGATGTGGGATCCGGATGTAATGGCTAGCGAACAGCTTAAGTGTATTGGTCTAAGTGTATGGTCAGAACTTGTTCAGCCTTTGCAAAAGTACGTTATTACGCTGGTGCATCAGACTTTAGCGCATGCTAGGGTAGAAAGGATATAGGAGTTCCTGAAGGTTAATTATGGAGAGGAAGTGTTGCGTTCGCAGGTTGTGAAGGTTTTGAAGAGTTGTGTTGCGTGTCAACAAGTTGAGGGGCTTCGTGGGACTACAGGTTTGTTAATGCAGCCTGAGAGGCCGAAAGGGGTTACAGTGTGTATAGGCATGGATCATTTGACCTTGCCAAGGACAGTTCACGGTTTCGAAGGTATAGTAGTGGCCATAGATCATTTTTCGAGGATGGTGTGGTGTCGGCCATACACATTGGAAGAGAAGAATACTAAAGGGGTATTAGAGTTTGTTCAACAACAAGTGTTGCCTTGGGGTACACCTAAGAAGGTAGTGATGGATGAGGGTGGTCCGTTCGCTTCAGCAGATATGAAAAGTTTCTGGGCAGAGAGAGGTACAGAATGCCATTACGTATCAGTAAAAAGGCATCAGGGCAATGGTAGGGCAGAGAGGGTCTTGTGTACGATTGTGGATTGGCTTGCTAAGAGCTTGTCGGTTGGGGAGGAAACCTTATGGCCAGGATATATATATTCAGTTATGTTGGCGTACCCTGCGACAGTGAATTCGGCCACGGGTATCAGCCCATACTATCATGTTACGGGCCGGCATTATACGAGGCAGGCTGATAGAGTAATTCAGGCGAAGTTGTTAGAGGTGATAGGTTCTGAGCTTCTGAGTGAAGCTGCTGTGCGGGATAGATCGGTGACCATTAGAGATGAAGTAGCGAAGGAGGCGCAGGCAAAGGCGGGAGACAAGAATAGAAAAGAGGCACCAGATTGGCAGCCGGGGCAGTTGGTTTGGTATACTGGTAAGTCGAAGGATAGTAAGTTGGCGAAAACCTATTTAGTAAGAGGCACGATTGTTAAGTGGGAACACTTACAAGGGATGTACAAGGTCAGAATTAATGGGAAGGTTAAGTCAATACATGTGGATCAGCTTAAGGTGAGGTTAGAGGATCCGAAGCACGAGGCCAGTATTAGAATGCGTAGGAGGGAAGCTTGTTTGATCTGGCTCTACAATTATACTGATGAAGGGGTAGCTAGTGTTACAGAACTTGATGGTGGCAGTAATGCAATCAACAAAGATGGGGAGGACTTGGTTATATGCCATGAATTCAGCTTTTGGTATATGTGTTGATACGATAGTCGGTGCGGCGAAGCGAGGGGAGAGTAAGGGCGTGGTAGAAGATACTTTGGATTTGGCTATGAAGCATCACTTCAAAAAGAACAGGTGGAACAAGTTGCAGATGTTCTTCCAGGTTGCGAGGGATCCGATTTTGCGGAAGAAGCAGTTGAGTAAATGGTTGAATGAATGAACTCGACACTAATGTCTTGTTCATTGGGAGATGTAATGTCAACCATGTTTACCTCCGGTTTAAAACAATGTTGGTGTTGTAAGTACCGAACTGTTCGGTAATGTTCCTGGGCGTTAATAAGAGTGCGAGAACTTCTAAGAGTGGGCGATAACTTATAAGTGTGAAAACTTAATAAGTTTGAAAAGTTCTAAGTTGTATTGTGCGGTTTGTTGGCGAACGGCCGCGCAGGCTCGAAAGAAGAGGAGGTTGGTGTATGATTGGTTCTTTGCGAACCGAAGTGCGGGGTAATATGAGCTGGAGGTTGGCAGATGACGATATATGTTGAATGGACTTGTAGGCTCGAAATTGAGTAGATATACGATTTGATTGGCGGCAGGATTCTCAAGGAAATCCTTCGGAGATAGTATAAATACGTGGTTTAGTTCATTCAAGAAGTTCATTCTGCTAGGGTAGACGTTTATTCAACTATCAAGGAAATAAAACTAGGTTCACCGTTACATTGTGTTTTGAATCGATCAAGATTACAAATAAACGTTAGCGGAAAAAGGTTTTAGGGTTTAGGTTTACAATTATATTTTATTAAAATTTGGTCGTGCGGCAGGCAAAAAAATTGTTTGACCACCAGGGTGGAAGATATAAAAAGTGTGTTTTTTTTTCGACTACCACCCAATTTGATACAAATCGTTTGGTGGTATGTTTCAACTTTGCCCGTCTTAATATCATGTGTTGGTTTAGGGATGTTTTTCTCGGGGGGTGCTGAGACTGGTAAACACTGGGCTATGGGAGTCTTGTTCATCCGGATTCGCTCTAGTATCATGACTTGTTTGTCGTAGTTGGATTCGGTTGCCCAACGTTAGAAGCTCCAATCCATATTTAAAACACTTTAATCAATAAACATATTGGCATTTAGGTATTCATGGACCAAATCGAGCTCAATGACAGTATTTGAAAAACAAAGAAGTACTTTAATGTATCAGTGACTTCTAAACTGGCAGTCTGAAAAACATCTTTCCAGTAACGTCAATAGTTCTGACTGCAACCGGCTTCTTCCTCAGCATTAGGCGGTCGCTTCCTTATTGTTGGCGGCGAAAGTGGCCATTCTATCTTCGATCTCGGGGCGGAACTTTCGTACCAGGCCTAAGATGCACACGAAAGATCACACTACAATCAGAACAAGAAATTGACTACAAAACCAGTGACAACCTTTTTCGAACCCAGAAACAGTTTATAAATCGAGATCAGCAATGTGTATAAATAATCTTTGTTGACCATGAACATAATTACTGAGAAAAATTTCGTCATCCTTTGCTGAATAACGAGACAAACGCCATTTTCATGTCAAAAATTGTGAGTAATCATAAACCACATGGAAAAACCTAAAAGTAAGCGACAGCGCATACCTTGTACGGGCCAGGCGGCGGCATCTCCAAGGGCACAGATGGTGTGTCCCTAATTAATAAAAGATTTAGAGATTACTTGTTAGGTTCGCCAAAAAAATAGGAGGCGAGTGCAGATGCATTGTCAGATAGAGAGGCCGATTCTCACATATAGCTTACCTTGAAAAATGGCTGGTAGTTACAATTGATACAAGTGAAATAATTTCTATAATACTTAGGTTAAGGATCGAAACTGCAAATATGCACAATGGATCTAGTAAATACACACATAGAAACGAGAGGAAACAAAAACAGGTCGTTTGAGAATTTGAAACGACCGTTACAAATTACACACCTCGATCTGCTTCGTGAGTTCAATAAGCATATCAATTTCTTGAGGTTTAGCATCACCAGTCACAAAGCGCTGCATAACTTTGTTAAGCCAAGTGGTGCCCTCGCGACATGGGGTGCATTGCCCACAACTCTCGTGCTGTGCAGGAGAAGACAGAGGAAGGAAGTGGCCAATCAGCACAGAGCCTTGGATATTTATATGATATTCAATGAAATATTGCCAATTTATTTCGATGTAACACTCGGTTCCGGCATCAGCATTGAAATATTACCGATAATAAAGCCCATATTTTGTTTTGGTTTAAAATATAGGCGAAACACGAATAACACACGATATAGACAACAGAGGCAGGTTATTTGAGCATATGAAAGGGTGTAGAATAGCCGCACTAAACGTACATACTCCGGAAATTCAAATGACCGCGGATTGGGCCCTCCTATTAGTACCTTTTTGGAAGCACAATGTCTAAACGAACAAAAAAAAACCCCTCCAACTCAACTAAAGCATGTAGAGACAAATGTCACATACCGCATAGAACGATGCTAGACGAGCAATGATAGATACGATATCCGTGCTCTTATCCATCACAATGACAGCAGCGGTACCAAGACCACTGGTCAAGTCCTTCAAAGCATCGAAGTCCATGAGCACATCCTTACAGTCGTTCTGATTCAGAACGGGTACGGACGAACCGCCGGGGATGACTGCGAGAAGGTTATCCCACCCTCCACGCACACCTGAAGTACATTGAACAAGATAAAACCGCTTTGCGATAAGCTAGTTGAGACAATTGAACGTTCAACTATCAGATAAGAACGAATTCGAGAATTACAAGCGGCCCTTGAGAGCGAGAGCATCGGCGCACGAAGGCATCCGTCGACAACTTACCACCACAGTGCCTTTCCAATAACTCCTTGAGTGGAATGGACATCTCTTCCTCCACGGTACAGGGATTGTTGACGTGTCCCGATATGCAGAATAACTTAGTTCCTTCGTTACGCGGTCGACCAAATCCGGCGAACCAAGCTCCACCACTTAAAAAGGATGATGTGACCAGTATAAGATTGCATATAGATGTTCAACAAGTGGAGTCAGGTAGGCCATTTTACAGCGCCAAGAACGAACATAACCGAACATCATGAGACAAACACCTAACAAACGATCTACCAAGGCCTCCCGGCGCCAACTCATGCGAAACCATCGGCACCCCACAAAAACAACAATGGTACACCAGTGACTTACCGACGACAGATAGTAGGAGCCACGGCGACAGTCTCAACGTTTGCTACGGTTGTTGGGCAACCGAAAACACCCACATCAGCGGGAAATGGGGGCTTTAGGCGAGGTTTTCCCTATAAGATAGAGTCGCGTTGTATTTTGAATTGGCAGAAGATAGAGCCGCATTGTATTTTGAATTGGCAAAAGATAGAGCCGCGTTCTATTTTGAATTGGCAGAAGATAGAGTCACGTTGTGATTTGAACTGGTATAAAATAGAGTCGCTTTGGATTTTAAATTGGTATATATAAAAAGCGCTTTGTATTTTGATTGGGATAATATAAGAGTCGCGCTGTATTTAAAAATCGGTATAAGATAGAGTCGCTTTGTATTTTAAATTGGTACAAGATAGTCACGTTCGTAATTTGAATTGGTATACGATGTCGCATAGTAATTTGAATTGGTATAAGATGGAGCCGCATAGTAATTTGAAATGGTATAAGATAAGTCGCATAGTGATTTGAATTGGTATAAGATAGAGTCGCGTAGTATTTCGAGTCGGTATAAGAAAGTCGCGTTGTTTTTGAATTGCATGCAGAATATGTCTCACGCTTTATACTACACCGTACCCCCGATCAAAACGCACAATTGATATTGAATGTTCATCAATTGTAACTTCGAAGCAGGATAAATACTGTTTCCAAGAGAAAAACCGACTTTCATTTCAGAATAAGAGCATCGTACTTACCTGCTTACCCTCGAGCGACTCGATCAACGACGTTTCCTCGCCGCACACATAGGCACCAGCCCCTCTGTGCATGAAGATATCAAAGTCATACCCGGAATTGCACGCGTTCTTACCGATAAGCCCATCAGCATAGGCTTCGTTAATAGCATATTGCAAGTTGCTAGCCTCATTGTAGAACTAAAAACAGAGCAGTACAGCAGTGCGAGTGATTAATACCAAAATGTACAATGGTCACCGCCTGTAAGGCTTTCGGGGTTCTTTCATAATAAGTAGAGACTTATGACGGTTGTGTACACTAAAAGCGAGCGCGAAGAAAAAAAGAGCAGGAGGCGAGCCAGGATACTATATTGGTAGGCGTGACATGAAAAAAACAAAACAACAAAAACAAAAACCTAGTTGATTATTCTAAACATGACAAAACAAGAAAATAGCCAAACTTAATAGCAAATTGGGGAAGGCAATAGACAAGAAGCTGATTACCTCTCCACGGATGTAAATATAAGCCGCACGCGCACCCATAGCCCGTCCTGCGACCAGACAGCCTTCCACGAGCGTATGGGGGTCAGATCGCATGATCTCGCGATCCTTGCAGGTTCCCGGCTCACCTTCATCGGCATTTACTACCAAGTACTTGGGGCGACCGTCGGACGGCTGGAGGGAGGCAGGTACATTACCGAAATGAGAAACCATCTAAAATTTGAAACTACCATTTAAAAGCCGATTATTCTCTCGACGATAGGATGATTGCATGCTATGCCAGCAACAATCAAGTCCTAGGCTACTGGGGCCAAGTCCAAGTTTATTCGTACCTAGCAAAATGTGCGGTAAGGACTCAACAACAACTAAAGAAGGCTTATCCTCAGAGTACATAGAACGGTCAAGCTACACTACATTTACAGCTCAAATGCAAGGTATCTAATACATCAACAAGGTGATTCAAAGAATTGTAGCAACATTTCTACCTTGTCCATGAAACTCCATTTCAACCCAGAAGGGAAACCTGCACCACCGCGACCGCGAAGCCCGGACGCCTTGACCTCGCCCAAGATCCATTTGTGACCTTTCTCGATAATCTCCTGCCAAATAATTAAAATAAATCATGAGTGATATACAATGATAGGCTTCCAACAGCCGGAAAGGAAAATCAGAACAAACGCGCTCGGAAAAGAGATCGTATGCTGGAAATGGCGATAAGTAGGATGGGTATTATATTTACCTTAGTTTTATACCAGTGACCTCGTGATTTGGCACCCTTCAGCTTCCAATCGTGAAAACCATAAATATTGGTGAAGATTCTATCTTGATCCTTGAGACCGCCTACCCAAAAAAAATAAAAAATAAAAAATAGCACACAGGTGAAATTGATATATAGTTGTGCCTTGCAGGCGGAATATATAGCACATCCGACTACCGACTAAAAAAACAACCCCCCAGTGAACAACCGTCAAACATTCGCATATACACGTATACATTATGCGCATGCTGGATGCACAAAAATGCATATACCGACAACAGACAGACTAACACGAGTACTCCCTAGGTACATACCATACGTCCGCTCGGTAGAATAGGCTGAGCTTACAGCGCTATTCAGCACAGGAGCGGCGACTGCGTAGGATGAGGTCCTCGAAAGGCCTGGTACAAATGGAAAGAGTGCAATGCCTGAGTATGTGTGTAGCGTATATGAGACCTAGTAAAGACAGTAGAGATTGCAATATCATACATACAGGGACACCTGTACGCTCATGAACGGTAATGCCAGTATAGCTCGACTATAGATGTGTACAGTACGTGCCCGTGTAAGTCGATTACATCAAATCAAGTACAAGTGCACGCAAGCGCAAACCTAGTGTAGAAAATTCTATCGAAATTGATAGACAAGTCATTGATTGACAGTTGCGCAAAATTTCCTTTGGCAGACAACGGAGATGGACAGATGTAGAACGGAATGAATTGTGCATAACTGGTAGCTGAAAATGATAGAGCACAGATCCCGGATAACGAAATACAATACGTGTATCACACATACCGGTGAACAACACATGCATGTAGATAGAAACTACGAGATGTTGACACTGTAATCTGCGATACAATCCAACCGGAAAAGCATGACACATGATCGTAAACTGCAGTAATCACTATAACACAGGTGGTATCAATATCGTTCCAGTTGGCTACACTTTGATACCTGAAAGAAATATCCATACATACAATACCACGTAATAGGATGCAAGAAAATTTCACACACACATGCATATATGAACAAACTCATAGCAATGAGAATGATCGAATATCTCGTATTGATTTTTATGAAATACGTGATTATAAAAATATACCTTCTTACAATTACCGATTATACATACGATATGCTCGCGGAGAAAAGCGATACAAACAACGCATAATATATGTACACGTATGTTGCATTATGTAAGTGAGTATGCCACTATATATAACAGAAATTGTGATACATATCAATATCTGCATATGTATGTACATATCCAAAGACGAAAGTCAACGTCATGTGCGAGCACAAACGAATGAACATATGTAAAGCAATACCTATATACATGAATACACACACACACATCAAGTAGCGTGTAAATCTGAATAGATGCATACATAAATGTATAAAAAATAAAAACATGTAAACATAACGTGCACGTATATACATGAATAAGGTACATATATAATATATATACATAGATATACGTACACATACACGAACGCGTACATACACACACACACACATATATATATATACATATAAAGAAATACATATACACACACATGTATAAACATGATATACATTTGCTTGTTCGTTCACAAATGCACAAACCCATGCTTGGATGTATTTTATTATATATATATATATATACGTAGACATAGACACGTCCGATATACAAATATTGATACCTAGACTCACTAACATAAACTTCATCAAATAGGTGCCATACATATACACATACAAACTTCCAAAACATAACGATACACAGTCACAGACACAGACACAGAAACACACACACATCTATATATATATATATATATATAGTCACATACACAATGCGCACACGCACACGCATGCATATATATATATATATATATATATGCTGTCGTTTCTCTATTTGTGTTAAATTTCTTTATCAAACAGCCCTTTCGGGGAATACACAAATTTTGGGTCTGCACATTAGTTACAGTTTACATATGCAACTGCCGTTGACGCATATGCAACTGCCAAAAATGATATCCGTACAGTATGTGCAACGGTGCTGAACACAATGCGCATTATATTGGTAATAAAAGGCGAGTGCAGTGAGTATACAACATTAGACATATGTTCATCGTCGTTGACGTACACTGCGTCTACTACCGTACATCAGTAAGACTTTCAGAGACCAAGAGTCGTATATACCTTTCCCAGCGCTTGCCAGTGAAAGCATATTGTATATGCGAGCACCTTATGAGGGTGCTATCCGTGATAGTTCCGTCAAGGAGTGTTGCACAAGAGTTGATCACTGCCAACGTCTTATAAATCAAGAGGCACTTAGCGTCCTTGTGTGTGACACTCTAGTATGGGACTGCGAGATTTGTGTTTGTTCAATGAGTTCATAATCCTGATGCAGTAGAGGTTCTCTTGACAAGACAGTTCTCATTGATTATTGTGCCGTCACTCTGCCTATTTTGTCTTGAAATTTGTTCGTCTTGCGAACCCTCAAATATACAGAATTCTATTTATATATTTTTATATTTATAAATATGATATTCTGTCTATCACAAGAAGGCTATGATTATTCTCACTCTCTGAGAATGAGTCATTTCCATAAAATATACCATAAAATCGGCTGGCGAATGTAGTCTTTAGACCTTCTGCGGCTCTGCCAGACTGCCACACTTCGAGGTGGGGGCTGGGCTCTGGGCTCTGCCACACTGGTTGGGGGGATGGGCCTGGGCTCTGGGCTCTGGGCTCTGGGCTCTGGGCTCTGGGCTCTGGGCTCTGGCACTGGAGAGTGGAGACTGGGACTCTGGAGTCTGGGCCCCTGGCCCTGGTACCTTGGCCAGTAGGCTCGGAGTCTCGGACTTCTGACTCATAGAGTCGGTATCGGGAATTAAAACTGGGCTGCAGTCCTGACTGTATTTAGTCTGTACTCGAGTCTGTATTCTGTCGTGTGTAATATTGTAATACATTTAAAAAAAAAAAAGACGATAGTAATAAATAAATAGTTATATAGTGGAGTTGTAATGAGGAAATCATTCCGGGATAATTCCGGGAACTGGTAATGTCATAATTTTCTAGTTGTTGCTGTTTAACTTTTATTTCTATAAATATTTCGATTTTCCCGCTAAAATCCTTTTTGGAAGCCGTGATGATAAATACTTTTACCGCGTATTGTAGGAATTCCATATCGGGATCCGATTGCGGGACGAATATTATTCAAATCCACCCACACAAGAAGTGTGCATCAGAAATATCACAAGAGCATGTGCAGTCGGTGAAGCACACTGATGTATTTTATTTACAATTGATAAGGCTGTACACTCAGCACAGACAAGAACACGTACTGCTCAGTATTAGTATAGAAATAAGTACAGAACGCATACGTCAAACACAAGTTATAAAATATGGAGATCGAAGGAGTGGATAAGAAAGTCTGGCGATTATGGCGTATTCGTAAGGTATAATTTACTCGGAATGAAGATATATATTTTCACTCCTGCTTCTATAGTAGTCTAGTTCCACGGGTGTTGACATTCATTAATATCATTAGCATATTTACCTGATTGAATATAAAGATACGTACATACAAACACAAATATTTGTATATATATATATATATACA
>NW_014040517.1:15311-21065 GCF_001186125.1 Sphaeroforma arctica JP610
TATAATTTATATATATTTAGGTATATATATATGTATGTATATATATGTATATATATAATATACATATACATATACATATATGTAAATAAGTATGCACGCAATCACCAACAAATGTTTTTGAAGTCGCACATGTACACACGAATACACCAACACGTGTACATATATTTATATATGAAGGCACGCAAACAAACAAGTATTTAGGCGTGCGAGTTTGTATGAATATGCTTTTGTATAGGTTATATATATATATATATATATATAATATATATTTGTATATACGATATATATATATAATGTTTACATATATATATATTGATACATATACATTTATATATATATATATGTGTGTAAACATGTAAACATATACATATATAAACATACATATATGTATTTATATATATATATATATATATATATATATTGCTTCAAGCAGACAAACACACACATGCGTATATACAGACAAGAACTCACATATACGCACTTACAAACACACCCGCACACATACACACTTATATATATATATTAATATATGTGTACATATACACACGCACACACACTCACACACACATATATATATATAAATATATACATATATTACACACGCACATACACACACACACACACACACACATATATATATACATATATTTCACACGCACATACACACACACACACACATATATATATATAAATATATACATTATATTACACACGCACATACACACACACACACACACATATATATATATATATACAAATATTACACACGCACATACACACACTCACACACACATATATATACCTTTTTCGATGTATATTTATATATGTATATATAGATATATGTTATATAATTATATATCAACGATTAGATGTATATACGCGCGCGTATATATATATATATATATGCATTTATGTGCACTTACGCATATACATATGTTCATTTATATAGTAAATTTGTTTGTATTGTATGCCTAGATCAAGGGTGATCTTTCTCAGCAAGAGTTTGCTCAAGGATATCCATGTATAGAGCTTTAGGTTGTTTTCTTACTTTGTCTGCACACCATTTCCTACTTTATCCCTCTCATACCTGTTTTGATATTCGAAAAACTTACTGTTCAGTAATGCGTATTTAACCACTCTTTGGGTCGCATACCATCGGACAGTAATGCTCGTGCTGTTTCTCACCGTCTTCATTGTATCCATACTACAGACGCTTATGGCCATGTTGCACGATCGCAAATACCTTGTGTCACAGACCGAGCTGGAATTGAGTTTCAATCAGTTCCTAAGCCAATTCACAACCAATCCTCAGTATGTGCTTGCTCGTGCGTTCAGTTTTCGTAATTGCTTGGTACCGGCCGTATTTATTAGAGTCGGTGTGTGTATTTGCAGTAGGTACCATATGCTTTGCTGTGATTTCCCGACATCTGTTACTTCGCAGGAGTTCGCTCCCACTAAAATACAGTACATTTATGAGGTCTGCGAATGTTCGGATGTGTACTCACACATGCTGAACCTGCTGCACGTCAATTTGCAGGAGAGATGCACTACGTATCCTTGTATCACAACGAGACGATCAACGGCGGAGGTTATATGTATTCTTTCCGGAAGACACAAAGCTCGGTATACCTCACATTAAAGCGTAAGTTATTGAGTGTGTGTATGTTTGTGCTTGGGTTCATTGATATACGATTTCATCTTCACTTCCAGCCGATCTTTGGGGATTAGTTTTCGTTTGGATCTCGAACAGCGTGAAATTTTGTCAAAGCGGAAGAGAGCTCAAATTACTGCTAAATAATATGTCATATTTGTACAATCCTATGTACCAGTATAGCTTCTTCATGTAGTATTGGGTATGTATGTGATTGATATTGTACATAGCCGGAAGATGTGTTATTCGAGTCTTTGGCGTCGCTCGTATCCTGCAGCACGTGTGGTTTGTACCTAACCTTGTTGTTGTACTTCGGGGTTTAATCATATCTACAGATATTCAGAAGAGATGGAACAAAATAATGTGGACCGAGGCATCATTGTGATCAGATCAAGTATGACGCCGTTTGCGAAGTCGGTAGGTATTTCGACTGTCTTAAGCTGCAGAACACCACAGCTATTTGAAAAACCTTTTGTTCTCTCGGCAGCTCGCATATTGCTGTTCATGTCAAAATCAACTTTCAACACTTTTAGACTGCAATGCGACAAATCGTTCGGACTTCAAATTAAGCTTATACTCTGTAACAATTGGTCAGTTTACCTGCTTATACTCTGTAGCAATTGGTCAGTTGACCTGCTTATACTCTGTAGCAATTGGTCAGTTGACCATTTAATGTATAAATTAGTCAAACTCATGCTTTAGGCAATATACGGGCCTGCTTGAGAGTATGGGGATATTTGTGTATCGCCGCTGAGCATGGTCTCATGTCATTCTATAACTGTGTTAGGTATGCGACGAAAGCCTAAAACCCTACACCCAGATATAAATATCATAAGGCATGTCTGAAGGTACTTTCTGTGTAGGTCCAAGGTGAATGGGCTTCGTCTGTGTATTGCCTCGTGCATTGTCTGGAGGAGAGTCCACCTCGAAAAGACTCGACTTCCTTTCAATACTAAGTTTTTAATTCTATTTCTCGCTTTGCAGAAAATAGACAGTCTCAGACCGAAGATAGTATTGGAGTCCTTCTTAGAGGCGGAATTGTTAGTAAATATAACAGAGCATTGTCTGGTCCCCAGACACATTGTACTGAACATCGAGGAGAAGACTACACTGTTAAAACGATAGTATGTCCTATTTAGATATACTGTGGCATATGAGCTTATGCATGAAGTTTGAAAGTGGTTGTGCAAGTAGTTGACGAGCTAATGTCTGAAGCAATAGTGTTCATCAAGATCTGCGCAGTTGTTTAGTGATATGCATGTTTTCTGGCTGATATGTTTTTGTGGTCAAAGTTTTTATTACAGGGAGAGTTGCTGAGGCGCTGACTAGTATGTTTAAGCTGTTAGTGTGAACCCTGTATATGTCATGTGTCCTAGACGGCTTTAGGGTTGGTGAATTATATCTGTCGAGTTGTGTCTAAGCATAATTCATGATCATCTTCATTATTTGTTGTGTACAGGTCTACCCTGAGACATGTCAGCCTTGTAGTCTGTTTTAGGGTTTTAGGCCAGCCTTGTAGTCTGTATTTTGTATCCACCTTCGTATAAATTTCGGTTCCAGTTAAACCTTTTTGCTTCCACCTAAGCGTATATGTCAAGTACCTTTAATTTCTATATCCGCTGCGTATAGTGTATCATCTGCTGTCTCGTTCATATCTCACCTCTTTGTCGTATCCTTATACCCTCTGTGCAGTAAGCTTAAAGAGACCCAGTTACCCCGTATGCAAAGACACGATCCGGTGGCACGTTACTTTGGACTGGATAGAGGCGATGTAAGTCTAAACATTTTTGAATTGTGTGCGCTTTTCTTAATCTTGTTCGTAGTGATAGACGCTAATATATGGACGCAAACATGTACTCGCATGGGTTTCGATAGACATTGTATACAGTATTGATTATTCGATCCTTGGGTATGCTGGTGCCGCTGGTGCTAAGTCTCATATCTAAATACATTTTATAATTTGTATGCTTTCAGGTTGTGAAAATTATCCGACCTTCCGAAACTGCAGGTAGATATATGACATATCGTCTGGTGATGTAACCTTGGTAACTGTTTACCTTGGTTTCAAGTCGCTAGAGCCTTCCGTTTGGTCTCAGCCTACGTCATAAACGAAATAAAATATAATTAATGAGAGCCCTTTTTAATGCTATGCAGCGAAGATCTCAAATAGCTACAAAATCGAACTGGTTCCGGTGCAGCAGGTGTCATTTATTGGCATCAAATACGTTACCTATATAACCTGTTTTAACATGCGAGGCCAGCTATTACTATGTATGAACGTGCTGGTTCTGAAAGGGTTTTTTATAGCTCGAAATTTTACATAATTGCGATTCATATCTTGACAACCTGGTCAGCTTTGTGTCGGTTGGATATGTTGCAATCTATAGTGAAGGCCAGATTTTGCTTTTGTTTTTTTGTTCCCTTCTTTTGGCATGTAATTAGGCACGGAAATACCTTCCGTTGCTCATACATACTCGCTGTGATACAAGTACATTTATTAATTCCACCTTCCGCTACGGTGGAACCAAACATCTGAAGAGAAATTTAAATAGTATTTGTACGTACATATGGGCAGTTCTTTTTTTTTGGGGGGGGAGAGCCTATTAAACGGCTACCGCAACCGTTGAACGGCAAAAAAAAGGTTGAATTTAACGACACCCCCAGTCTCAGACCCCGGTCGAAATATAGCATAACCGTTTAGCTTTCTAATGAAAAACGTTCTGGTTTTTTTGTTGTTGTTGGAAAAATAGAAACGAACTGGGGTAGGCGAGAGCACGCTGCGCGGTAATTATTACAGCGTTACGTATTCTTCGCAAGTGTTTTTAGCAATATTAGCATTTTTACATCGCTGTTACAGAGGTACAACTTGAGAGAGGCACGCATCCGCGTGTATATTTACTTATTCACCTCTACGTACATAAAATCAGCCAGCATCATGTCAACCGTCACACGTAAGCTCGTACGTGTCAAGCGCAGACGTGGCGAAGACCCCTTGGACACCGTAATCTTATCCACAACATCCAAGAAAACCAAGTTAGATCAGAGTGGTGGTTCGTCAATCCTACAAGAGACACAACAACAGAATGGTACAGAACTACCTTCCAATGGATCGCATACAAATGGGGATGATACAGTCGATGTTGGCAGTAGCACTGATGTGCCAGCAGTGGCTTCGAAAGGCGGAGGCGCGGTGATTAAGCGAGTGTTCAGATTCTGTCAAACTTTGGAAACGGAACACGGCGAAAAGGCTAAGGCAAGGGATTTTCACGACCGAGAATTCCAACGCAGCCAAAACATTAATAGAGGAGATATAGAAGAAATGCCTCAATCACAACCACAGTCACATACACACACACACAGACACACTTATAGGCAAAGTTCGAGTATGGATGCGAATGGTCATAGAATATGTAAGACTAGCGAGAAGACCAATATAACCATTGCTGATCTGCGTACGAAGTCACGGCGAGAGAGGCAAGTGAATGTCAAAGCAGCCAGGTATAAGACCGTCCTCAACAAACGCTCTGGGTTTATAGAGATGTTCCAACCTATACATGAAGATAAGTCACGCATGAATAGTATCAGTAATAGTAGTAGGAATGCGAAAGGAAAGATACCTACAGTAAAATCATCGGTGCCGTCACAGACCTTCGGCGTGGATGAGGTGGACGATGATAAAGATGAGTTTGTGTATGATATATATTATGAAGATAGAGAAGAAGTGAATACAGATGATATGGCTAGTCAAGATGTAAGTCTGAAGAATCTTGAAGGGTACTGCGTGCAGGTTGAAGCGTTCGAGGAAGATCTGATGGACACGGCGAGCGGGGGTGAGGAGTACGCAGAGTCACAAGGTATGCATGAAAGGTCAGGCAATGCTCTGGTATCGTATGTACGTACGTACGTATGTATGTATGTATGTATGTATGTATGTATGTATATATGTATGTATGTATGTATGTATGCATGTATGTATGTATATGTATGTACACACACACATACATACATACACACACACACACATACACACACACACACACACACATATATATATATATATATATATATATACTATATATATATATATATATATACACTATATA
>NW_014040517.1:21085-24423 GCF_001186125.1 Sphaeroforma arctica JP610
TATACTAATATATAATATAGTTATTATATATAACTATATNTGTATATATATATATATATGTGTGTGTGCGTGTAGTGTATGTATAGTATTAGTATATATATATATATATATATATATATGTGTGTGTGTATGTATATATATATATATATATATATATATAGTAAATGTTAGTTTGTATATGTGTGTCTTTCCAGACTGTCCGTGTATTAAACTAAGAATATTTTTTGCTACCAGCGGAAGCTGCAACCATGATGGTGACTGAGTCGCTGCCAAAGAACCTCCACTCAAGCTTCTTCTCGGCCATGCAGGTGTATTTTAACTGATCTTCATCATCGGTTGCTTCCTTGTCAACTTTTTTCATTCGATAGGCGAGGATTCTAACGCCGAAGATTACGCAGGCAATGATTACCCCGAAGATGAAGACGAGGATGAGACAGGGTATGATGATGCATTGGATCTTACTAGTGATGACGATTCAGGCAATGATGCCAGTGGCAATAAAGCTTATGGGCAATGGTCTGGGAGAAGCGGCCGCACGGGCAGGAATGTGTATGATAGTGATAGCGATGGCGATGGGGGGGATGTGGATCCGTACTCATTTGATGACATGGAAGATGAGCTGGACGACTTAGGATATGGCCTGTAGTTAATACAGTATATGCTATCAAACGCCGATAGTATTGCTAATCTCCAAATGGGGATAAAGTACTGTTGGTAAGTACGCGGAAAATGGAAGTGTAGAGTATCAGACTGACGGTGTTCGAACGGTGATTAAGCAAGCAAACAATAGAATGGCACCCTGGGATAGAGTAACGAGTTGGGTGAGTTCGACAGTGAACTTCAATTATGTAAATTCCTTCAGCATTTGTCTCTCAGAATATGGATTGAAAGATATTAACCGGTGGACGAGTTCTCAACGACGAAAGATGAGACATTATTTGGAGGGCATCGGGACGCAGCTGAAAGCCAGTATAAAATCAGCATAGAGGTGGTGGTTATGCTAAAACAGATGTGCTAAATTAGTGAATATAAAAGGGGTGATAGCGGCAGTGATATTGTCTGCCAATGTCGCTACCTTTTGTGAATCTCTATGCCTTTAGGAGTTCACGCAATAGCAATAATGACCTAAGCTTCCTTATAATTACAAGGGCTTTAGGCTACACAGCTTCAAGTTATCCTTGTTGGTCGAATTCAGCTGGATGATAGCTCAAATCGGTGACAGATAGTGTCGAACACGAATGAAGGATCTATTCGCCTAACGTAAGTGCTGTCGACGGCAGGACAAGATCACACCAATGAATATCGAGTTCTATGACGATCAAGTCGTTTAAATTCTCTTAGAAGTAGCTGAGCACGAGTAAAACTCAAAGCAATTGTCAGGATATACAGGAGAAGATCCATTAGGGGTCATCATTCTGTGTGTACGTCCTTCCCGGGTGAAAGCTTTCTACTTTAGAAGTATAGATTGTGGGTAACTGAATAAATACTGCAAAATACGGAATCACAATGCATTTTCCGTTCGTCTGCCCCATCCCATCATACGACAGAGTTAGCGCACTTAGCTGTTATGCAAACCCCTGGGGAAATCAAACTTTTCTAGTGATTTCGTCTGTTGACGATGTCTATCTAAAACAGACAAGAGTAAAACTTTTCTTACCTAAGGTGGTCTGGCGAGATATGACGTTGTGGGTGTAGGGCATACGGCAAGATTGGAGTTCCATCTATACTTAAGATAAAAGCACTGCAAATCGTCTACAGAATCTACTGCGTCGCTCAAATCTGATAAGCAGAATGAAAGTAGCAGTACCGCTCATTAGCATAATTCGAAAAGCGATCTTGGTCGCCCTTTGCGAGCTCTTAGTGATTGTTACATAAACGTCGTGGTTGGTCAAAGTTGTCAGCCACTACGCAAATCTCAACCATCCTTAAGGGAAATTACCAAAATTCTATATCACGATGGAAACACTAAAAGCAGTGAGTAATCTCTCAATGATATGGCACCTGATCAGAAGACAGACCAAGATGTTCGACTTCAACCGTCGCATAGGAGACCACTTGAAGCACAGTCTTTTCATGAACAATATGATAGCATGTGATATTATCAGATCCCTACGTACAATTTACCGTTGGGAACGACTGAAGACAACACAGCGCAGCGGATCACGGCGACTACATGCATATTGCCCAATTCACAAAATCGGCAATGACAAGTGATATGCAGCAGTTTCATATCTTGCTCAGTCTCTGTGAATTTATAAATTCATATAGTGAATACGAGATTTGCGAGGAGAGCGACGATGTTGCAAACGATGTTTACCAAACTCTAGTTTCGGTTGTGCAACACTCGTTGGTTCGGATGATTCTGTCCATTTTTTGAGTTCATCGGATGAAAATCAAGACAGACGGATGAAAATCACACATCGGAGATTGTACAAACGAACGCTACAGATATATCAAGCGCTCATATAGTCGGTGTGTATCGGACCTGTCCCACACCTGTTCTTTAACTTTTTGGACACGGATCAGTTTTCGGTGGGGCGTTTCGCTTCTAATGCTAACTTTGCCACAAAACCATCCTAAAACATCTTGGACTTAAAATACTGCCTGTATCATCTCCAGTCGCTGGTGGAGGCATTGTAGCCGTTGGTCAATGCACGGAGATTGGCCGCCGGCCATGATATTTACACATGATGTCACACGATGAAGGTAAAGGTTAAGAAATATTCAGGATTTTGTCATTGATCAAAACGATAAGGGTTGTACCGAACATTTGTTAAAGTTTCCCATTCACCTTTCCGCATAGCAAAAGAAAATAATATTTCAATATGTACACAAATAAAAAGCTCTCCTGAGATATGAAACAGTTAACTTCGATTGCCAGTTGGAAACTTCACAAGTATGCGGGTATCTAAAGCAATTGCTACAGCTTCGCTGCTGTTGGCAGCCACTGCCGTCCACGCATCACCAATTATGTTGTCTACTCCGACCACTTCACAAAAAGAGAATTTAAATGATAGTCCAATGATTGGAATCTTGTAAGTACTGTGGGAAATGTTTATGTCTTATCGCTTTTTGACCGGGTTAGGCGGGGGAGCACCTCACACACAAGTATACGCGTATTGGTCTACTTTGTCACAAACATATTTCGCTACTGGATGATGTCGTACGTCACAGCAAGATTAATGTTCATGAGATAGAATACATAAATACGTACGTTGATATAGTTTTCAAGCATATATACACAACACACAGACATACAAATATACACATGCATACACGTATATACATACACACATACACGCATACACACACGTACATACATTTATATATATAAATAT
>NW_014040517.1:25959-31697 GCF_001186125.1 Sphaeroforma arctica JP610
ATATATATTTGCTTGTGTGCGCACGTTGCTTTTATGTATATGTATATATATATGCTTGTGTACGCCCATTGCTTTTATATTTACCATTGTAGCACGTTGACGTTACATAGTTGTGTATCTTTGAGGATTGAGTCATGGATTGGAGTGGTTCTACTGGTTTCTCATTCTGTCGCTATTCGCTTACTATCATATCCAGGACTCAGCCAAACAGTGAAGATAATTTGTCGCACTTCGGATCCTCTATGATTTACGCTAGCTATGTGAAATGTAAGTTGGTCCAGATCCAGTGACAATAGGTTTCGTTATCATATTGATAAGCGGGTACTTCTGTTTTCGTTATCAAAATGTCATTACAATGAGTTGCCATTTGAAAGGCTTGTATTTTGTTAGATTCGATAGCCAGTTCTTTTCCGAAATTTCAAAGTTATGTTGTTTTGTGTGCGATAGGTTCGCCTACGGGTAAATATGCGAAATTGTCGGGCCGAATATTTCTATAGCCTAGCGTAGATGATGTAGTATTCTTTTGGACGTGTGAACTTGCTTCCTCTCACGCTCATTTTAGAACGCACTCTTCTAGGACCGTACATGTCACTCTCGAGAGTCCGCCGTCTATACTACATAGAATAGAATGTGATTGTCCTACACGGGGAATTAAATAACTGATATGCCACCCATAGCTACACTCCTGTACTGTCTGCTTCTGCACATATTTGGAGCATATTTATACGTAGTTGGGTGATTACTCTTCAGGGGTGGAGGCTGCAGGAGGGCGCGCAGTTCCAATTCACTACGATTCATCCCCGGAACGCATCACCGAACTCTTCAACTCCGTGAATGGAGTGCTTTACATGGGCGGGGCATCAGACATTCAGTCGTATAACCCTTACTACAACGCTGGTAGGTGGCTGATTGTGGGCGCTGATATGCACACGTACTTGTTGTGAGGAAATTGGAATTTTCAAAATGTATTCTTTTGTCAATTCCTTTTTGTATGAGGTATAGATAATTGCGCATTAGGTTCTTAATGGTAGATTATATGTATCGCGGGTTGGCACATTGTCTGTGACCATGTCTGTACTCTAAAAATAAGCCAGTTGCAAATGCGATGCAATTTTCTTTTTCGGTTGGAAACAACACCTTTGCCAACAACACATATCATACTGTGTTTCTACGAGCCATGTACCGTCCATACCCGGGCTACCGCTTGCATGTTCATACAAATGTGTAGACATGGAAAACCTGAACACATATTGTATGTGTGGGGAACACCTATACACAGCGCGTACATATATGAGAACGCACTCTAGTAAACATTTGCAGGGTCGTCGATGTACATACCCATACGCATGTGTGTATATAGACACATATTTGCATACCATAGACACACGTGTATGCACCCAGTTCTGCTAATATACAACACTCTTTCGACACTCGCTAGGCCTGCAGTTATTTGAGCTCACAAAGAAAGCAAACGAGGCTGGTAAGCACACGCCTCTGTGGGGCACATGCCTTGGCCATGAGTTCTTGGCCGTCATGGTGAGCGAAGACTTCAACATTCTCGATACGGGATTCAAAGCTGAGAACCTATCTCTGCCACTTGATTTCACCAATGAGTATGTGACTGTGTGGTTGTTGTGTATTTTGTGTTATATCTATGTGTGCCAGGTGTGGTATTAAGAGAGGACAGGGATTGGATAAATATTAAATCTCCGCAGGTGCAGGCAATTGTATGTATAAAAACGAAAACACTCTTGTCACATACAGTATGTAACAGAACGCGCAGCCGAAGAAATGAGGCTAGCCACTCCTCGCAGTGTATCTAGTTATGTAATCATTTCTGTCATTTTTGTGGGAAACAGATATAGATGATCAAAATAAACAAAAGGGGTTTTTTTTTGGAATTGTCTACTTGTCTACGATGCTTATACAATTGCGTGGCTGAGAACCTTGTAATCAGTAACGAAAATAGGCTGTAGTCTTTTATCACACCGTCCCCGTTATCGAGTCGATGTATTCTTCACACCTGCTAATGTTCTACCATCTATTCTTTTGCCGTGCCTTTTCAGGGCAAAGGACTCTGTCATGTTTGCGCACGCTCCCCAAAGTGTTATGGAGAGCCTCGCCATTGAAAAGATTACTTCCAATGAACACGGCATGGGTGTCACACCCTCGAGATTCTACGGTAACAAGAAACTCAACGATTTCTTCAAAGTACTGTCCACCAACAAGGATCGAGTAGGCGCAGAATTTGTATCTGCTTTCGAGGCAAGAGACTTCCCAATCTTCGGCGTCCAGTTCCACCCAGAAAAGGTACGGGTGTTGGTGCACACATTCACTTCACTATTTATTTTTCTGGCGCATTTTGACACAATCTAGTTTGATATGTTTTGTTTATGGTAGCACCTTGTATGGTTTAGCATCTACTCGTCGCCCCTTTGTTCTCCATAGCATATGTTGATGATTGTCCGATTCTGTTGTGCCCGATAGTTAAACCAACAACTTCGAACAATCCAGCTTACTATATCTATTCGATACGTCACGAAAGCAAAAACAAATAAATTGAATTACGTTGAATATATTATTATACTATATTTAACATCATAACAAACGTTTCTGACCTGCTTCATCTGTCCATTACAAATTAACTCACAGAATGTGTTCGAATTCGAAAAGCACCACGACACCTCCCACACGGCATCGGCTATCTCTGCGGCTCTGTATATGGCGACCGAGTTTATTAACCACGCACGCCGGAACCCCAACACGTTCGCGACAGAGAAGGGCGAGTATGACGCTTTGATCTACGCCCACGAGCCTACACGTACGTACACGCAGACTGGGGGACACTTTGAGCAAATGTACTTCTTCAACAACACAGATTGAACAGGGAAGCAGAACAAATGAAGTGTTGTTAATACTGCAAAGATACGCATGACTGAGATATACGTGACAGACTAGCAGGGTACGACGCCTTGTTTTGCGCACAAAAGTCAGCGTGCTTGTGCACAATACAATTAGAACACGTGAATCACTTATATCTCATATTGTAGAATGTGAATATAGCGCAATTTGACTATTTTCTAATGACTGATTAAACTAAATGATGAAATAAAAGTTGCATGTGGTGGAATACGTTATTGAACACTTCTTTGAATAGGGCACAAGGGCATAGATACCCTCGAAGATTGAACACTTTTTTGAATAGGCACAAGGACATAGATATCCTCGAAGGCAATTCAACCCTATTTGACCAAGTTGCATCGGAACAAGATAGCTATAGGCAGGGACAAGTAAAGTAGATATCACAGAATCAGACATAGCAACTGGAGGATGCGAGCCCTTCATACGCGCGCATACGCCGACTTATATGTATTCTATATTTGAGACAAGCGTGTTTGTATTCATATTGACACTGCGCTTCAAAAGAAAACCAATTGAAAGGCCTCCTACCAATGTTCCCCAAAGCAGCATATGTGAATTTTATACTTAACAAGCGTATGATAAAGGGGTGTTGTGGTAAATTCAGTGGTTTCTGTCTCTTTGTAGTACTGGGGACCAGAGGGCTCTGGGTGACCGTTCCATCATATAGGTAATTCAATTTATTACTAGAAGTCTCGCGCGTGAATGTAAAGGATTCGACTGGAAGATTACTCGCGGCCGGTGACTTGACTCGCAATTTTCTCCTACAAGCAATCAAAGGAATTCTCTATGAGTTATATGTGGACACAAGTTCAGGAAGGCGAGCATATTCTTTCAATCCAATCATAGAGCGAAACTCCCCAACTCAGGCGACATCCTTTACACATGCTACATTTGGTGCAACCACACTGCACAACAAACACCAAGACATTAGATGACGACGAGCAGGGTTGTAAATATGACGCTTTCTCAGGAAGGAAAATTAAGCATCGAGAAAATATACGGAAATGGTTTGCGGTAAAGATCATACCTGAAGCTTGCGTTTGTGAGCAACATCGGCAAGGGCCGATATTGACCGTAGATCATTGCAGATATCCTGAAGTACGCAACAAAACAAGACATCATGAGCTGGAGACTTTGATAGAGTTGATCTCAACAACAGCAACACAAATTAAGTCTCAGCATCAAGGTTCGATAGCGAACTGTATACAGCGTGCAACTACCTGGCGATAGATCCGCATCAGGTATGCAGCTGGCAGATACCTGCTATAAAAGTGGACTATCGACCTTGACGATGTTCGCCTAGAAAAAAATGTACAGTACCTTTGTCTTGCCAAAGTACACATCGTTCAAGGTGTAGCGCATGCGGAGCTCTACGTCCTCAATCATTGTTCCAATGTTGGCTATGTGTGGCTTCGTAGTATTTACTGGAAGGGTCTCCTCAGTCTGCATCCCAATACAACACAACAAATAAAGACAATTGTATGAACTATAAGTCCAGCGATGGCGGCATAGGCAAGCTTATCCGATGAGCATATGCACATATGTCGCAACATACTACCAAGGGCTAGTGGGTCTGTGCGTATAATTATACACTGTACCCAACTTGAACGCAATGAATACCACCCACACCAACAAAATGTGGATCACACTTCACACACGAAGCATTGCAATGAAGCTCGGACATACAACGACACCGGGTGCCTTGATGGATACGCATTAGAGGAGGACTACACCAACGGGCATTGACAGCACAGCAACAACACAATTCAACCGATAGTGCTTTCGCATTCGCATTCGATACGCCTTTACAGGAATAAAAATGTTTGCTGCGGCATCAGTTCGCAGGCGTATCGCAAACACAACGGCAAGGTTAAACAATCAACGCGCCTCTCCTCCAGCTAGCTTACTGTACACTGACACTAAGCTATTAAGTACATATTCGATTTGCGTACTAGGGATCTCCCCTCATATACTAAAACACTCCGAGTTTGTATTTTGTACCGTTTTGGTCATATTTCCGCCCAGGTCCATGTCTCCAGAGCCGTCGGTAGTGGTCTTCATCCACAACATGATGGTTGATGTCATCTTGTATGTGGCCTGATTCTTCTCATTCTTGACGTCTACCACGTGTATGGCATCCCAGCAACCATGTACCCCTCGCACCCCATCACCAGCTGATACCAAAAATAATATTGAATTAGCAGAGGAGAAAGTGTATATATATATATATGTATATACATATACGTATGAAAATAGGAAATAAACTCTCTTCTCCCCCGGATTATTCAACGAAATAAGCAGATCTGTACCTAACCATCTCAATATCTACGACAATACACAATAAAAGCGACACACACAGCCACAATTGATCTGCAAGCACTCACAGACACATCACCTATATCAAAATCAATAAGAACACCGAATGCAATGCCCATCGATGACAACCAGGAGAAAATCGAACAGACAACCGGGTACATCAGCAATACCAACAAAACAGTATTTCAGATATAGCTACTTAATGAATAAAAACATAACGAAAACCAAAACAACTGCATTTGGGAAAACACCAACAAATCGACGACATACTTTTCTTTATTAGAATAGCAGCCGCGAAATCGTCGCCCTCTGTGTTCCAAAAATAGCATGAGCACACTCCACCTTCGTAGTAGAGGTCCCGGTAGGTGTCAAACGCCGTGTTGGCGGTAATCTCTAGTTCACTGCGGGATGGTGGTATGATACAGCTGGTTACATTCCAAGCGTGGTATACGAGTGTACTTACATGCGTGTATATCAGAATGAAGATTAATACAGACCAC
>NW_014040517.1:33862-56320 GCF_001186125.1 Sphaeroforma arctica JP610
GTGTGTGTGTGTGTGTGTACATATATATATATATAAATATATATATTATATAATAATAATAATAAAAACGTACACACAAACATAAACCCACATGCTTTTATGTATATATGAGTTAATTGTAATGTATGATTACAAGCGTGAATAGTTGTTTAACAAATAAAGTGCGAGACTCTCTCGCCCGAAGAGTACAGTTCGAGGTAGTTTAGGCATGAGGGGTTGGTTGGAGCTGCAGATGAAATCGTAATGTAAGGAAGAAATGGCCGTATAATCTATACCTGGGGAGGGAGCCGACGGAGAAGATCCAAAGCTCGATCTAGTTGTTCATCTGACATCTTGTATAGCTAGTATTACGTAAACAATAGTGCTGTGTATATAATGGATATCTGCGACAATTCTGTCTTATCACATACCATAGTAGAATTTCATTATTTTTGCTTACTTCTATATAAATACACCGTGATCCGACAAGTATTTTGGTCTTTTGACTCAGTAGTGATGAAGGTGATAAATTCAGATTTGAAATAAAAACACATAAATTGATACTTGACAAAGTGTCGTAAATTATTGATTTCCTATTTTTTAGAAAAGTGCCTCATTTTTTAATATGTTCTATTTTCAGAAGGCTGTGATAAATAGTTACATCCTGACTTTCTCTGGTATTTTTATATACATATAATTTTCGAATAGATTTCGACATGGCAGATGATAAATACAAAATGTTATATTCAAAAAAGAAAACAATCGAAAATATAAATAGATAGAGTGCATAAATGGTACAAACCCCGATTATGTGGATCATTTTGCGCTCTATGTATTCACAAATACGCACTTCCTCTTGCCCGTGCGCGTGTACTTTGCAACGTGTGTTCTATAATACATCTCAGCTGTACAGTACATGTGTATTATAACTACCAATTTCCAACATTAATCCCTCGACTGATGGAGTTCTTGCTCGTTATTGCTCGTTATTGCACAGTAAATCACTTATTCAGTTGTTCCCTTTACGATTAATTATAAGTTAACAGGTGTCAATAATAATACGATTTTTTACTCGAGAATGACTATGTTATATGTAACGGATCCATCATAAGGCTATGCTATAACGTATGTTGTATATTAACCAACTGATGACTCAAAATTACGTGTGCGAAATCTTGAACTGATTTGGATTCAGTTTGCGTTACTCTTCTACACAATATTTGCTTCTGAATTTGTGAGGCTGCAAGCTTCATCCAGCTTTCACTATGGAGCGTCTCAATTAGCTCACTTTCTTTGCTCATGCCAAAAGCATTGGTTTGTGGCAACTCTAGTCTTGATCGCGCACTTCTCCCAGTGATTATAGAAAACTTCACGAGTTCATCTTCTTCTGCATAATCTTTTTTAGGTACAGCTGCTCCTGAAGAGAATTTTCTTAGTTTTTACTACGAGTACTATAGACTAGAGGAATACAAGTGTGTAAATATTTCAGCATGTGTTCTACATCAGTGTTGATAGCTCATATAAAATGTTTTGAGTACAAGGTACTAGCCCAGACTGATTTACGTGCACATTGCTAAAATGCATAATCTTGCAATATCTATTCAGTGACAAGGGTATTATGTGCAGGCTATAGCCTTCACCATAGTAAACTGAACATCTTTATCTCAGAATAGAATAACATTTTGCGGCGAAACCTTTGACTAAACTTTACCTGTTTGTATGTACCAGTGTTATATGCCCTGCTGTGCCTATAAGCTTGTACAACTTGTCACAGACTGGTAGAGATGAACCAGAAGCTGTGGTTGAAGACATATCTATGACGATTTATATTTTGCGATTTATATTGAATTGTATACGAGAGAGTTTTCTTCTGTATCGAGGCAAGGGAGGCATATAAACTATCAGTGTTCATCTTATTTTGTACTATCGACTGTTAACTACCTATGCAGTTCGTTCACTGTGAGAGATACGGTCTGTGTCAATATCATACCCTTGACTGCATCGGATAGTTATATTTTACTATCACTATTATAAGATGATGGTCATGATTGCAGTCATATAATATTTTTTTACTCTAGTTCTGAGTAGAGACAAGTCTGAGAAATAAACACTCATTTGAGCTTTTTTCACTCTAAATACTGTATATACTCTACACTCTTGACTCTACGCCCTACGGTCTGACTATTTCTAGTATTTTGGTACACCCGAGTGACCCGACCCCACCAGTTCTAACATACTGCATGAAACTTGAAAAGTTGAAAGTGTATGACTGTATCATACATATGTGTACATAGTTTGTAAAAACAGTGCGGACTATGATTTGGTTTATATTAGACCCTGGGCCTGAGCCCTGAGGGGTTAAATAGGGACAGCCGGCCGCGCGCGAGCGGCTTAGGCGCCAGGGCCAGTGGCCAGTGCCCAGAGGCAGAGGGCGGACCGGCGGAGGCCCCATCGGATAGTGTATTTACTGTTTTATCGATGACATTTTAAAAATGTGTAAATTCATGGCCTTCTAAATGTATGAGATTGCTGATATATTGTAAAATTGTAGTAATTACAGTAAACGGGGACATGGTGGATTGCCGGATTGGTGGTTGTGCAAAACTGTAAATTCAACGAATGACATTTGATTGTTCGGTTACTAAGCCGTTGTCTAATAGAAATCTCTGAAAATTCCATTTTTCACTCGCAAAACAAGAATAAGCCGACCTAGTTATTAGGTTACTTTTTAAATTTCTGGCAAACATTTATTCCCTATTTTGACAAAAATCGGAATATTTTTGCCTCTTGCGAAATCGTACGACGCCAACGGCAATTGGCTTTACAATTGGGAGACTCAAATGTTTAAATTAAAATGGGATTTTTCTGAAACATCATTTAGGAAATTTTATTTTTCGAATTGTTGTCCTTCCTGCGTTGTCTTGTATATTTCGCGATTTATTGATATGTTTTTATAAATCCACGAGGCAAAGTTCTCCAGATTGGTGGGATATGCTTTAACCATTATCCATTGATCACGACAGCGAACGTAATATCCAATACAACAAGAGCATTAGGATTTTAAGATCCGGAAGACGAGTCAGAATGTCCATTCGCCCATGAGAATGTCAATTCTTACAATATTGACATAAAATACATATTTTCTGTACTCTTTCGAAACAGATAACGATCTTCTGTTGTAAATTGTATGTCTCCGACAAAACAAACAAGGCCTTTCAAAGTTCACCCCCCAGAGTGAAAAGGTGAATGATATCAAATTTGTGGTATATATACACGAACAACTGAGAAAAAAAATCATTCCCACCACGCATACACAATACAATAGTACAGGATGTTGGCCCAACAATCATCTAACGCGGGTATTCCCGACACAGTCAAGACTATCTGCTGTATTGGTGCAGGATATGTCGGAGGACCTACTATGGCAGTTATTGCCTACAAGGCGCCTCACGTGAAAGTCATTGTCGTCGATTTAAACCAGGTATGGTTTTAACAGAAATCAAAGAAAGAATGTGCTGATTACGTATGCAAGCACATACGTCCAAGTCAGATAGGCTATGCATTTTATAAGGCAATAGTGCAGAAGAATTAGAATACAAGCTAAATTTCTGTATACATTTATGTGTTATGAGAATGCGAAAAACTTTCTTGTGTAGCCAGCTTGTGAAAAATAACTACCCTAATCTTGAATCATACTCATCCTCATCGTGTAGGCACGTATCGACGCGTGGAACAGTGATAAGCTGCCCATCTACGAGCCAGGACTTGACGAGGTTGTCAAGGCCAGCCGTGGCCGCAACCTTTTCTTCACCACTGATGTAGATGCGTCTATCAAGGAGGCAGATGCGATCTTTGTATCTGTGAACACACCAACAAAGACCTTCGGAATGGGCAAGGGTTGCGCCGCTGATCTTAAATACCTTGAGAGCGCTGCTCGTCGCATTGCTGAGGTGTCCGAATCTGGAAAGATCGTTATTGAGAAGTCCACAGTACCCGTAAAGTCTGCGGAAGCTATCCGAGCCATTCTAACCGCGAACACCAAGTCCAAGTGTCGTTTCACCATCCTATCTAACCCCGAGTTTTTGGCTGAAGGTACCGCCATCCCTGATTTAATGGCTCCTGATCGTGTGCTTATCGGTGGTGATGAGGATGAGGATGGCCAGAAGGCTGTCAAGGCGCTATCAGCTGTCTACAACAACTGGGTGCCTGCCGAACGTATTATTACTACCAACACATGGAGTTCCGAGCTTTCAAAGCTTACTGCTAACGCCTTCTTGGCCCAGAGAATCTCTTCCATCAACTCCATCTCCGCTCTGTGCGAGGCTACCGGTGCTGATGTCGATGAGGTCGCAAACGCTATCGGCAAGGACACACGTATTGGATCCAAGTTTTTGAAGGCGAGTGTAGGATTCGGTGGCTCATGCTTTCAGAAAGATATCCTCAACCTGGTGTACCTGTGCAAGACATACAACTTGCACGAGGTTGCCGAGTACTGGCAGCAAGTAGTAGACATTAACGAGTACCAGAAGAAACGTTTCTCACTCCAGATCGTGCGCAGTCTATTCAACACTGTCACGAACAAGAAGATTGCCATTATGGGATTCGCCTTTAAGAAAGACACCGGAGACACTCGCGAGTCTGCCTCCATCGACGTCATTAAGTACTTGATGGATGAGGGTGCAAACATTGCTATCTACGACCCCAAGGTTGAGGAGTCCCAGATCGACATGGATCTCCTACCCCCAGGAGTTGATGCTAAGGCATCCGCTAAAGTTAAAAGCTTGTACACTATCCACACCGACCCCTACGAGGCCGCCAAGGATGCTCATGCCATTGTTGTGTGCACCGAGTGGGACGAGTTTAAGACTTTCGACTATCAGGTAATTTAGCCTTTCAATTTTTCTATAGTCTGTTGCGTTTTTCCAGGTGTGATGCGTGTTTGGCTGAAACTAAAACCGTTTGTACTCACAACAATGTATTTTGTGTATCATGCATGTTTTTATAATCAAGTGTCAAGTAGCAACATATTAAACACATAATAACTGACAAACCTTCTCCCGGCTACAGAAAATCTACAACGATATGTACAAGCCCGCTTTCTTGTTCGATGGTCGCAAGATCCTAGATATCGAGGCTATGAAGACTATTGGATTCCAGGCCTCTGTTATTGGCACAAAATGTTAAGTCTGTTGCCAAAACAGGGACTATTCCAATCCAATTGAAGATATCAAAGTCGGTCATTTGAAACGGTTATTTAAAGCATGTGAGGATAACCCCCCCCCCCCCCCCCCAACGTGTATGCAGCAAAACGCAGCGTATCTGTACGTTTATAGGCGCTGTCGAGGAAGCTAATTTAGTACTATTGAGAGCACTTTGGTAAGATTTTAATAAAAGTCGCTCAATTTGTGTTCCCGCGCGTAACTCTTTTTGAGTTCACCTTTATCGAAAGAAACAAACTATGTATTTACTATTTCCGTTTCCTCAGCGTTCGAAATCGGTTGAACTCATGAACAAGTTGCTGTGTTGTTGTGCGTCAAACAGACGATACTACGTACTTTGACAGGCATAGCCCGTGGAATACATCTGCGCTGATGTGCTTTGAATGACACCTTCATCAAAACTAAATTATCCTACGGGCAACGTGGTGATGTATGCTATCATCTATGTTAGCTCCAAGGTTTTTAAAAGACACAACGAACCAATATTTGTATACAATACTGAATCAAATGTGAGACCAACAATGCAAAACCATATCGATTACCACGCGAGGTGTGTCGGTGTACCAAATTAGAAGCCACATTGGAACCACAACACATGTAAGTGTGCCAGTGGTACAACGGGTTTGATGTCGTAACATGAACGATCATCGTTTATAGTACGTAAATATGTACAGCTCATAAGGAGAATCATCAGCGACTCGATGCGTATTTTGAACTGCTTCACGCATTTTTAAAACTTGCCCTTCTACTTAAAATACCGACGTACTCGAACTATCTATCTCTAGTGAGCACTACTAGCACTCCTAATCTTGCTCCTTTGTGATAGATCACAGACGACGCTAACACTCGGAAAGGACCGAATCGTTAGAGCAACAAAATGCCGTAGAATATATAGTAGACTAAATGTACGGCTCTTACCGCCGTACTTAAAGTATCGGAAGTGGTGGGAACGAATATAACAATTGCGATATTATCGCAATTAAAATGTGTAGATTCCAGAATGATTTCATTTACTTATATTATCATAATGCATTTAAATAGTATGTACTATTGCTCTAAATAGTATTTTAGTACATATCACTGATGAATACTCCAAACATATTACAAAACTTATTGCTTTAAAATTTACTAAAAATCAATCGAATGAGAATATGCGAGTTGTGGATGACAATCAAATATCTGCATACGAAGTCGTAGGTGTACTATTATGATATCAAGGCGAGTGTGATTGCTGACAAGGCAGATAAAGAACATACTCATAAAGCTAGGAAGGAATCAAGAGACAATAATGGATCTACAAGGAATTGATACCCTGACGGCAATGGGTTTCTCGCGTGAACAAGCCATCCCTACGTTGATTGCTGCGGTGAGAATTCATTTGTAATTCTTATTAGTTATATTCCGAGATGTGACTTTTGAATATTACAGACGATCGTGGAGTGCACAGCCATTGTCGATATATACTAATGTATAGGCAACTAATGCCATTTTGAGTTACAAGATTTGAGTTGTCTGAGGCAGTATTTCATAGGCACTTTCCGTTTGGTGAATCCTGACTTTTTTTTCACTACCATATAATAGTGATGTACTGTCATATCTATATTCTAAACATACATATATATGCACCTCTATATATATATATATATTGTAGTGTGTGTGTGTGTGTGTGTGTGTGTGTGTGTGTATATATATATATATATATATATATTATGTATGCATATTTGTATCTACCAACTCTGGGATGCATTAAGGTTTGTTCTGCGTGGGAATGGTTGTTGGAGATTTCGCATGTACTCTTCACTCGTCAGTCCCAGATTTTTTAATAACAACATATAAATATGTGTTGTGAACACGTACAAGTGCGCACACTCACGGTCGGAGAGTAATTTCCCAGCAACACTAGGGCTTGGATTAGTGAAGCATATTATTTTCTGCTGTCTTTTTATTTACGTCCGTACTCGTCATCAATGACTTTTAATTGATAGCTAGCACATGTTTTTGACTTCTCCCAAGACAATGTGGTGCTGTATGTAGCCGTAAACCCAGAGTGAGTTCACTCACTATTGGCGCAATTTGTTTTCATAACAACAGAACAACGACCTTACCGTTGCGATCTCACTACTGGTCGATCAAAGTATGTCAATCGAAGTCGGGTGCCCATGTGCGTGAATCAAGTGTTTGTGGTAGGTGAATGCCCTTAAATCAATTTTTTTACTGTTCATAAAGAAACCGCTGCCGAGCTATGGAGACTGCTATATACCCATTTACACCGTATAATATTTTGTTAGGAGCTTCACTCCAATTATTTTGAGACAATTTCTTGTGTGGGGATTGGTATTTCGACGCCAAATCGGGTACCATGCTCCAATTTTATGTTACGGGCCTCACATGAACTCTTGTGTTTAGAATGTCTCATATCGCAGCTTTCTATTTGGTTGTTGACTATGAAGGTCAAGCCCATTCCGCTCGAAGCACAGATACGGCTGGGACTATATTGAACACTGAAAAGAAGAAGAAGAATGCTATGGAGTATCCACCTCCGCCTTACGGTGAGTATAAGTTACCGGTTAGTTTGGTATTCGCGCAGTCTCGATTTATGACCTAAGCCTAACACAAAACCACAGATGAATTTAACACATTACATACATTTGTCATGTTTAACTGTATGCAGACACGTCCAATGTTCCACCGGCATACCCGGTACACTCCCCACCAGAATCCCATGATTTTGTCGACCTATTACCCGCCGATGCACAGAAAGTGTGTTCAAAGCTGGCAGAGGATTCTGTCGCTGCAAATATCAACTTAAAGTGTCCCAGATACAAAGCACAGCAAGTAGACTTACCCAAGTACAGGCCACCTCCGAAGGAGGGGAATTGTGCGAAGTGTTTCAATACAATTAAGTCAGACGAGCCCTCAATGACACTCACCGGTCAGCATCTGCACTTGTTATGCTATGCGCAGAGGATAGCACCGAAATGTTCCCATTGCCACGATGCGCTGGTGCCTGATGCGCGCAAGGTAGGTACTAAACTATCTCATACGGTAAATAGTTGCTCTTTTACGTTCGAGGTAGTAATCAATTCAGTGGTAGTTGGGTATTTCTTCAGCTGTTCCTGTTCTGCACCTTGCAGTATTGTACAATTGCGGTCAAATGATGATACTCACCGTTCCCAGTAGCCTATGCTGATACGCTTCCCAATGAGAACACCGTTCTAGAAAACTTCTGTTTCAGTGCCTGCTTTCGAATGTTTTGCTCATGCACACGGTTGAGTCGAGACGCACCCACGAGAACATGGCCTATGGATCATGATATTTGGGTAGTTCCGCAGCCGCAATTCGATCGTATCATAAGCGCGTATTTCATAATCGTAGTAGGGTTGATCACCTGCCTGATCGTTTTTAATCGCAGCAGGTAATTTCCTTTTTTCAAATCAGAATCGTACCGGCCGATGGGTTCCATTAGACGAGACGTTGGGCAACAGAGTGCACGAGGTGAGCAAGAAGAGCTGCTTTTAGACGATTTGTGTGTAGAATATCGCGATTCAATTTTGCACGAACATTTTAGTCTTTGGAATATATCACCAAATACTCTTCCGGATAATTCTATTTTTGTTGTAGAAGTTCATTCGACACATTTCCAAAATGTGATTGACACGCGTTGGTCAATACATACTCATTGTGTATTGTAACGGTCACACAAGTTTTTACATCGGGTAATAGGTGCCGCTTTTAGTTACCTGTTTTCTGGAATAAGAGGTAAAATACCTGAGGTCTATTCATTTGCATTGCGCTATACATGTCACTCACAAGCAAATGCTTGACTTCTTTGCATGACCCAACACAAGAACCGGATTATCAGTACCTGTGCACATCGTTCTGACATTGTCCCTCTCCCGATTGTCACAGGAGTGTTATCGATTAAGCGGTCCGCGATGTGTACATTGTTACGATGTCATCTATCAAGCCCCAGAGAAGAACCGGTCGGGCGATTGGGTGTACACAGACCCTCCCACAAATGAACGAAAGGCACACTTGGTAGGTGGTGCACAAATTATGCAGACTAGATGGCTAGATCTAGACATTGTATACACACACTTTTGCACGCCACCTATACATACGCGCGCACTGTGTGTGCTATACTTCGTGTTCTATCGTGATAGTACACGACCATATGCAACTCCTCAATAATTCTGGTATCACTACATCAGGTGTGTTTGTCAAATGCGGCACGCACACGCCCGTTCCGTCCATGAAATTCATCGCGAGATATTTTTCATGGCTGTGTTCGATTTCAGGTTGCGCGTAACGTGTGAGACTCTGCTTGTATTTCGCAAGCTTTATGCCCTCAGGTCCCCAACCTGTATGTATTGTCCATCACAGATGACATATACACTGTGTCGCCTTTGCTTTTACTCGGTACAAACTATGGGACGTCTTGTCCCGCATGTAGTTTGTCTGGCATCCCTCTGGTGATATCAGCCTCAATTTAAACTGTCAGCTAATGGTTCATATGCGTGTGCTGTTTTTGTTATTTCCGTGCGCATGCCTCAATGTGCTTTCATCAAAATTGGACTTTACACAAATCATGACGGTACTATTTCTTTGCCCGGAAACAACCGTTTACTTGAGATATTAAAAGAGGATTCTCATGTTTCGCAGTATATTCCTGAATTGCGCATATTGATCGGTGCTCACTGTCGATGATCTTCATACCTCATTTCTATTGCATTTGGGGCTTTATGGGAAAAGTGCGTTTCAGTATTCCTTGGTCACTTCCTTTGTTCACACAAACCCATCGTCGTGTGTTTTGTTTTCAATCACCAGGAGTGTTGGCATCGTTTTAATAGAGACAACGTGCTCGCGAGGTGATACACGCTTTTCAGAGTGGTTTGGGCCACAGAGAACAGAAAACAACTTTGATTGCTGTTACTGAAAGCGGAAGTATGAGAATCTCGTGGTACTACAGACTGGCAAATATGGCCCGGATGTGCAACACGCCAGACAACGGAAATATTCTGGCTGAAAGAAACGTTCAGATGTAGTTCTTTACAAATTATGCGTGTCTCTGAAATTTAATGAAGATGCAGATGCAGCCGTGCACTCATAATATATAGCAATCCAGAAGGATATGTAGTAGCGGTGGTCTGCATGATGACCACGTGTGTATATGACACAAGAATGATGGCCTGCATGCTACTTAATGAATTTTCTGTCGGGGTCTGCAATTTGACATAATCGGTAAGCACTCCCATACTCAGATACCATATTTCAGGCGTGAGGTTCAGTTTTATTTTCAAAACGCAGAAACTGGACTTGAAATAACACCAATTTTAATACTATATACCATTAATAAAAGTATGTATATGCAAACATATTTTATTTATGCAGTATGTGGCAATTACTTATTTATTTATGTATGTATATATATAATATAATATTTACGTATATATGTGCACATATATGCACACACATATCAATCCATCTACATGCATATGCATGTGAAAATGCACAACGTATCTTTCAAAACAAATCCAGAGACCTCTATCATTGCGGGCGATACAGTTGCGAGCACGTAGCTAGCCAATTATTATGTATTTGACCGTCAGCTACAGAATTTATCGGTTGTTTCATGAAATTCAGTTGCATCTAATTTATGTTCGGACTTCTAATGGCGTATTGGTCTTCGAAGACTTATCAATCGGCATCCCCAATGAAGAGCGTCTGAAACGCCTGTTCATGTAGATCGATATCTGAGCACTTACCGAGACGCGTCGCGATTCTCACGGCCAGTAGGTGTTTGCACTGTCAAAATGGAGTAGAGTATATGCAGTATTACATTATGTCCGTTAAAATTGTCGGACATACAAATATTGGCGTCAGATATCGCAAGCAAGCTTCCACAGTGCTATTCATCACACTGATAGCGACGATATAGTGGCTGGAAGTCATTCTGTATTTGTGTACCATGCATGCCGCGCAACCTCAATTGCTAACAAACACTATTTATAGCAAGTTAAATAAATGTTTGGTCAACCACGGACGCACTGACCATTTGTAAATTTTCCAATTCGAGATATCGCTTGGTCACCGTATGACACTTCTAGCGATACAGCTTCCAGGAACGAGAAAAAAATATGCATAGCCCTCGAGTTCGACACTGCAAGATATAACACATCTCAGTCATGCCGCGTAGTGTTCCTGGTGTAATGACACGAGATACGCTCGCATTCTGCCTATGAACCCTAACACGCATAGAATATAGAAGCGAAATGGAAAACATCTATCACAGGACTATTTATAACAAACCCATTGAACTCAAAAGAAGTGTACTGAACATATTCACACATTTCACTTACGTAAAACGATCTGTCCGTGAGTACGTTAATGGCAAAATCCAAACAGTCACAGAAGTGCTCGCGGATCATTGTGATGTGGAGTCGGCCTTTCAGGGGGCCAGTAACCTGTTTATAGTGGTATATTGAGCAAGCCACAATTAAGAGATGCTGTTAATACAAGATATTTTGTGTTGTGTCCGTAGTTGGATTCACACGAGTGCGCACATTCGAGGATTCTTATTTCACGGAACTGCGAAGTGATATAATCGGTCCACAAGCATGATCCTACAGCATGCACTTGTATGATTGATGCAATCACTCTCGTTCTCGCCGATGATCCGTTGCCTCTATACCGTGGCATATTTCTAACGTGAAGAAACATAAACTTGCGCTCATTGTGTTAAAATAAACTGGCGAATGTTAGTGCGCTTCTATCAGCATCTGACACTCATCACAAACACAAAAGGCACAATGCAAGTGGAGCCTTATATAAAGGATGGAATATAGTGTTCTCAATGAAACGACTTTACTGGGAATTTACTGGAGTACCCCTTATCATCACACTTGGAATTTACAGCCCATTCAGTCCAAACTCCGTTTTGTCTCGGACGCTGGGCGCATATAGCCTTGTCTGAACGCGCAGAGCGGATGTCAATTAATTAACATAATTGTACGCACCTATTTATATACCGCTAAACATTCACATATCCATATGTAAGTGTACGTATTCGTATATACTACTTTATGAACTTGCTCACCTGATACAGTTCACGGTTGTGAGTCGTTCGCACACGCATGGGAGGTCTGAGGTCGACAATTTTGGTGGCTTCCAGCGCGTGATCGGGAAACAAATGATTAAGAGCAAGCAGCGCCTTCGAAGTTTGCTCTGCAAGTAAAAACCCCATAGTGCTTTCAGCTTTGGTACAAAATGAAAACTGCAGATATAGATTGCATTTACCATACTATACGGTGTTCACACGCACAATCTCTGTTGACATTTTACATATGATACTGACGCCTGGGATGCAGGCAGTTTTCAAGGTATAAACATACTGAAGTATTTTCGGGCGTTGCTGCTAAGAATTAGTGGTAGCCGAACAAAAGCGCACACTTCCACTAAGCTTGCATGAACGACGCGTGTTTGACAGTATAATAGCTTCTTTTGGTTGGATGAAAGTCAAGATATAAGGATGAACATCATCACGACTTTCTAATCCTCAGTTGAAGTATCATAATCGATGAAAATGTTGTTGTGGTCCTATCAAACAGGCAATAATATTTCGTGTTACACGTGATATCAATGAGCTGAAGCTCGAGAAGCTACAAGTCCGTCAAGATTACATATCCAGATCTGCAGGTACGTACTTGTAGTTATACCTGACATTATAACTCGCACCCTGAATGATGCCAGCAACTTATCGAATGAACTGAAAGCTCAGCTGATACTTCGTTTACCAGAGACCAGTTTTGTGAAACTACAATATTCACATATACAGGAATATGAAACTGAATCAAAAACCATCCAACAATCCGACAAAAATAAAAAATGTAGAAACCTTTGTACACTCCGTTTACAAATGAATAGAAATTTAACAAAAAGCTCTACATATCTCACTCACTGTAATCCTCAGGAATGTATTACTGGACCCAAATACATACACAGATCCGAAGCATAGAATGTTGGAAACTTTATGCACTACAATAAACTCTGATCCCGAGTCTTCCCTGCATCCACCAACTGCTCAAGCACACCAGCGACGATAGTCGTATGCTAATTACACGTCTTCTGACACTGTCTGTTCACCACACCTATTTATCACGCATGCTTAATGTCGAAACCTTTGTACACTCCGTTCTTAATTACAACAACACATACTTTGATCCTGGGCCTCCACTGCAGCCGCCAACTGCTCAAGCACTCCCGCAATGATAGTCTCGTGTAAACATTTGGCTTCTACGGGTCTTGTACTGCTTTTCTTTAAAATGCTTTGACAGCCTCTCAAACTGATTGTATCAGAGTGTTTCTTGGCCTGCTTCCCCCTAGGCCTAATGTGTGCATTACTGGACCCAAAGTTCACAAATACGGTTTGACGTTTATGTGTATGTATATGTGACATTTTGGAGTTGCGTTGCGGCACAACTACGTTGTCAGTTGTGATACTGTGTCGCGATAGGTGTGTCCGCAATGTTTTTCCCGTTGTTCGACTCATTCGCCTGATTTGATTATATTCTTCTTGAGAGTTCATATCCTTCTTCGCTCCTTAACTGCGATATTCACACGCATTACACACTGCTCTATACTTACTAAATCGCAACCTATGTATATAAAGTTTAGACTCGAGGACACCCATGAAATACTAGCCTCTGCGTCACTGTATTATACGAACTTACGATGTGATTTCTATACTATACTTACTTTATAAGTGGTTTCTGTATTATACTAACTTTTTTCTAAGTGGTTTCTGTGTTATGCTTTCTTCCTAAGTGATTTGGACTAATTGATTACTAAGTGAATGCTGTACTATACTATACTTACTCAGTGGTTGATGCACTAAATACCTACCAAGTGATTGCTGTACTATACTATACTCACTTTTAGTGCTTGCTCTACTTTACTTACAATAAGTGATTGTTGTATTAACTTACCAAGTAACCGCTCTGCTCTAGCCTCTCGGGCCGATAGCACTGGCTCGCTCTGGGCTCTATCGTGTGACTTGATGGTGTGACCTTACAAAGAGGGAAAAGCCCGCCCATTTGGCATTTATCAGTTTAATCTGGTTTAATGTTCGGTACACTTCTTACAACCTGATGGGGATTTGGATTTAAATACGATTGCCATTTGACCCAAATTTTGACGGAATTTCCATAGCCACCTAAAAGAACAATTTCCAACAACAACAAAATCTACCGTCTGTTTTTTTTAATGTTTTTTTTTTGGGTCATTTTTCCCCAAAATACATTATGGCCAGCTCAAGCCTCAACCCTTCAAGGTTCAAGCCCAATAGTCCAACGCCCCAAGAGCAAAGGGCAAGCAGTTATGTACTAACAGTACTATGTACACAGTTACACTGCCAAAGAGCCGCTGCCTCACTGAGAGTGACACTGTGAGTCTGTGACTGGGTCAGCAAGAGTCAGGACACTGACTCGCCCACTCAGGCTCTCCCTACATAGTCCCTTCTTCTATATCATCGATTCGTATGGCGCATGGCAGTCGAAATTAAAGAATTACATAGCCTTCTGAAAATAGAACAAGAGAATTAACCCAAAAAATAAAATACAAATTCACAAAAACTGTTATTTGATTGGAAGATTATGAAAACGGGTGCTCGCGAATTTCGATACGTTCTGTGGGGCTTCCGCTATGCTAGTCATTACTCTTTACCAGGTTTGCAACTATCGCTGTGACCTGTAGCCCGTGGGCCGTGGCATATGAAATACTTACAACATCCTATTGTGCCTGTCTATTGTACAACTGCTAGGTGCAGTACAGTTTATCGACTAGTGTGTTGTATCGAGTGGTATGACTACTATCTCTTATCAAATTGTCTAACAAAGTAGCATTACTTAATACTGAATGGATTATGTATCTTACAATGACTACGGGTGACGTTAATGAAGTTCCAGACCGCAAGAGCGATGGAGCAATTGCAGCTAATGCAGCTGGCGCGACGCCCACAGTATCAGCTTTGAATGATACTTGCAAAGAGAGAGAAAGTAGTGGTACAGCACATGCAGTAGCTACAATTGATCCGACTAGTGATGATAAGAATCCGGTAGATGCTAGAAATCAGAGCGACATATCCAGTGACACTACACGTGCACAACCCATATTAGTTGAGATGGACAACGGTGACAAACCTGATAACCCTGACAAGGCAGCATACCTAGTATGGAAACGCACTCCCAAAGACGCTACGAAGTGTGAGAGGCTAAGAGACTGGCTACTGTATGCGATCGATGCCACATTCCTATCTACCCCTGCGGTAGTGATATGGTTAATTCTGGTTGTGATCGTAGGTGCTTTTTTTTTTCTCTTGGCGGTGGGCGCCCTGAAAATTGGTAACGAGGACAATACAAAGGAGTGGCTTAATTACAGTATACAGGCCTTGAATGTTCTGTTTACGTACACAGCTATATTTACTCTCGTATGGCGTTTGTCCAATGCTGTACACCTTCTCACCGAGCGTAGAAGCTCAGAGAGGGGTTTGGATATGTATGGCCAGCCCACTATGAGTATCTGGTTCCACTTATCCCATACACGGAGATTGATGATCACATTGACACTTCTTGTAAATTGTGTCACCCAATATCTCAATCAAGCCATGCGACTCGTCTACTTCAGTGTAGAAGACAGTCAATCTATGCCCGGAGTCCTGTTAACAAACCTGTTCTTTGTGATCTCGTTTTTGGCCGGGGCCATCGCGGGTGTGGCGCAGTTAGCAGGAGAGTCGAAGCTGCGTCACTTGCACCCACATATATACCGGTGGAGTGGCATGACAGATCCTGTTGACAAATTATACCGTTTATACTGTAGTATAGTTCATTCAAGAGATGAAGGTCTAAATCTCAGCACAACTAATCTTGGGCGGAGGCGAAGCGCATTTGCGTTTAATCCATTCGGCAAGTCAGCTGTACCCAGGAGAGGTACCACTGGCATAATAGTGGAGGAACCAGTTGATTCCGGGCAGCCAAGAAATGATACTACTAGCATAGTAGAGAAGCCAGCAGATGTCGGAAGATCAATACGAGACCTCGCTGACGTTATCGCTGAGGAGCCAGTGAAGTCGGTCTGATTCGACATTAGCTTGGTCAATCAGTCTTGATATCGCCTTTAATGGAGGCTCGATTTGCCTAGCGATGCTAGAAATCACGGCAGACCTCGATTGAAAAGAAACTTAAATGGTTGGAGCGACTTGATATGCCTACAAGTCGATGCCGACCCCACCCCTTTTGCAAACCCCTGACCTAACACCAGGCTCGTTAAGGAGCGTCGATACTCCATTACTGTATGCTATAGAAGCATGGATTTATGTCTGTGATATGCAAATCGTCTTGGCCCACAACAAAGTGTCTAATAACATTTACCTATTCCAGAGCATGCTACTTCCGATTCGAGCGATGGGAATTGCACTGCACCTCTGTACTGAATATAGTATAGCATATAAAAAGAAAAGAAATAAAGATATTCAGGCATCTCATTTGACGTATTGATAGACCTTACTATATTAAGCATGTCTTGAAGAGTGGCGGTGTGGGCCTGAACCAACGACACCATTGTCATGGGCAATCTTGATTTCAACCAAGTCTTTAAGACTAATGTATTGGCAAGGCCTGGAAAAAAACAAGGTCAGTGAGTGCAAGGTTGCGTGTGCAAAATGGTTCGCGGGTGTTTGTATGGGGCTGACAAGTTATAAGCTCGTACGGTTTTATCACGATTGTTGGATGCCAGCAAAAGATCAGAATACTACGAACAATTCTATCGAATCTTGTCGCGGACAATCTTCCGGGTTTTCAAACAAGATATCTCAGAGGGCGATTAAATATAAATAGTAATGGTCAGCGGAAGATGTATATCGCTTCTGGTTGTGCAGGCATTAATGCTGTTCTGTGTAGTGCTAGACTGGAAGTTCTGGCCTGTCGTTTCCCTACTCCGACCAGAAGAATACCTTATAGTGAAGTGGCCCGTTCGTATACTAGTCTCTCTCCGAGAAAAGACTAATCGTGTATATCACTAAACTCCTATTTCGTTCTTTGTAGAATGGAAATAGCTCAATCGTAAGCTGGGGGTGTAATGCTTTCTCTTCCACTAAATAACGGTAATTTCATACGAAGTGGAAAAATTCTCAAAGGCACACCGGCATGTCGTCAAACTGCTAATACTTGGGAATAAACTCGACAACAGAATTCGCACTGGCAAAATCAGCCCATTTGAAAACACTAAGCTCAAGAATTCGTACCTTTGTGTATTCTGGTTTAGTGTTTTACGATTCGAAAAAAACCTTTGAGAGACAGTATCATTATTTAGAATTCGAAGTTCGGCGATAAATAAACATACGTTAACCTCAAGTACTTCGATAACTTTTTGTTATGCAATATGTCACTATTACATGTGTGCGTTTCACGCCAATAACATCGTGCACGATGATAATTCTAAACTTTTAATCTATGAAATGTTGCTTTTAAGACTGTATATTCATTCGGTCTCGCCACTGCAGTACTGCCCTAGCGCCAATTTTCATGTGATGCCAACGGAGTAATCGCCACAACGGTACAACAAGACCTAAAATGTGCGATTGTATGAGGTATGGACATTCAGGACTGCCATTCTCACATCAAGCGAGTACTGCAGCTAGATGCAACTGATTCTCTGACTGTATGCTGTGCCGGGCCAAGCGGTTGTACATACCGTCGGAGATTGTACGCCTTCGAAGACTCGTTACCTTAGCCTCCTGAAGCGCGCTTATCTAAGGTGATACTTCCGTAATGGGACAAGATCTCTCCTTCTCAGACAAACTCATATATATATATATATATATATCCGTTTGGCATGCTGGTACATCCGCTTCCCGGGACACATACACACCTACTTTCATGCATTATCTACTTGCATGTGGCTATTGCTGTGTGCACGACAGTGTTGGGTCTCGGACACCTTCCAACCAAAACGCAGCAATATATACAGCATCCAATGAGATGATCGCTATACTATTCCAGTGTCGTCAGTGTGCTGCTAAGACTACCCATCTCAGTGTAGATCAATCCAAATTACTTCTAACTTATAGCCGTCTAGCCACGGATCGCGCATGTAATGCTCTCTAATCGTATGCTTATCGAGTACAAACAGCTGTACAACCAGTAATCCAAATCATTAGCAATGAACTATGCATGTATCCCGAAGCGTACGCCGTATGTGCATCACCGCTACACTATGATTATATCCGCATTGCTACACTATGAATGAATCCTCATCAAGTACAAACACAACTCAACCGTCCTCGCCGCATGCATAAAATCTGTGCTGATCGCATTCACCATAATGTGATCGTGTTGGGAAAGTTCCCGGAACATGAACGTCGGTAGATTGCGCATGTACTCATACTCCCATTCATACAGCGATGCATAAGGCAACCCCGAGTTTGGGTTGACATATGAAAACCCGATTAGTGTACTGTTCGCATTCTGATCATCGGCTTCTTCGGATCTTGCGCTTTTATGATAGGTGGTTTCTCCAGTGATGCGATCGTAAACCGCGTCAAATGTGGCGTTGACGTTATTGTTTGGATTGTTCTGCAGCGCATGATAGATAGTAGTGAATTAATTAGGATACTAGGTAAATGAACTGTTCGGTACTCAAAGACTGTGCCTGAGGTTTCGCTACGCTATCTGATCAGACATCAGACCCCGACACCAATCTGACAAGGCCATGGCAGAAAGTGTAATTCAAAGATCACCTTAAGCGACACACAGATCTGACTCTCGTAATTTTAACAAAATACGGCTAGACATTTTCTCGCATATACATTCACTCTTGTGCCACGGTCCGTTTGTCTAGTACTTTTAACTTTCCGCACTTTCGCTGTGAGTCAAAACCAGTACACACAAGACCGTGCCAATCTCCACCGGGCGCTATGAAGTAGTTGATGTCCAGACTTGTCACATCTCCGCAACACCACAGAAGATGCATCACTCTACCATAAAACCCCACTACGCAGTATTCAAGCATGTCAGCCCACGTCAACACAGGCTATACCGCCACCGTAGTTTGGCCCAAATAATACAACTGAGCGCAACGTGCTCTCTAATGCGTTTACTTGTACATATGAACATAGCGTGCACTCCAATGCGATTCCTTACCTGAGTCACATAGAAGTGAGAATGCTGGGAAGCGTATTTGCCCAGATCTTCGGCCACCCATTCGGAATACGCTTCCAGATCGCCACTGCTTCCGATATCTTTGTCCCACGACTCTTGCAAGTGGCCCGAACTGAATTTGCAGGCGAAAATACAAACAATCTGATTACAGAATGCGTAAACCAGAAACACATACAAAAATCTATGTGATTTAAAATAAAAGTGGGCACGGATAACATAAAACTGGAACACCATACGAAAGTATTCAGCCAAATCCAGGGAGGGTGTGGAAATGCAATCCTAGCATTTACCATAATCTGCTCACATGGGCAAACAGATATACTTGATTGCACGCACGGCCGCTACGTTTATCTCACAAGATCACCCTGCGATTAGTCTTTACAGCAGATGCATCTTGTGACTCTGTGCCGGCGCGGACAAACATGAAATATGAAGTTCTGATTGGGCCAGCGTGTGAGTTGAACAAAAACCTCGTTGAAGTGGCGCAAGCGATTGAGCTTTCCTTAGGTGTCTCCCAGGCACATGTGTGTGCATGCACAAGTTTTTACACCCGACTATCGCTTTTACATCTATAGAATCGAGTGTACTGGCGTCTAAATACCCATGAAATTGATAGATACATACATATGTCTTCGTGGTAAAAAAAACCCCGTTTGAAACAAGAACTAATTCGTGTGTGTATAATTACATACATATGCGCATACAGGTATATATACATCCATACAACAACAGAAACAAATATAGATATGTTCGATATACACACAGACGACAAGGATAACATATATATATATACCGCGCCCAAACCGCTCCTCCAGCAAACCATGATTACAGACATACCTGGGAATGATACCGTGAGGGTATGTCTCCAATTGTGGCCCGTAGAATACGCCAAGACGCTCATCCGTCTGATATAACACATGCAGACTAGTCCTCGTCATCCGCTGGAAGTGAGACGGAAGTGAAGTGTACATGATACACACAGGTGAAAAATAATAATAAAGTGCGACAGATAGCTCGTACGATTTAGTACGCAAATGGGCCAAGAATGATGGGCGTGCTATGCGTGTGCGTGTTCACATTTTCAGAAAAATACGCTCGATTTCAAAAATATTAGGTTCGGGTACGTGCAGCCGCGTTCCGCACGAGCAAACCAAACATGCACATACCGACCAGTCGCGAACTAAAATTTCATAAAACCGCTGTGAGATAAACTTCGCTAGATTCTCTTCTTGCGATGCATCGAAGCCCGACAGATCATTGAACCCCAGAACAACAGCTTCCTGGATATGTGAGTGGAGTAAATGTACATTCAGCAAGAGTGTAAGATGAAAAAGGACACATGTTGCGGATAAAAGGGCCCATCCAAGATTGTATCATACAGAATATCAAGACTTGGACAGATGGTCGTGATTCAAGGAAGTATAGTGAAACAACCGGCAGTGGCAAGATCCACCTGTGAACCAGGAATACAATCAAGCCTTCCTCAACATATAAATACCTATAGAAAGCAGAATGACGGATTATCTTTCAAAAAAACACACCAAACAAGCCGAACTCGACCCCTTCCTAACAACAATTACAATATAAAACGCAACACACCTTCGGATGCGATAGTAAAAACTCGCCCAATATGTCAAACATGTCCACCAGAGACATGCCCGTGTACCCGCGATGGCAGTGGTAGATCTGGGACGTGTCTAAAGTACCGTACCAGCTATTCGTACCCCCCGTCTGCTTCTTTTCGGCGTCTGGTTGTTCCTCGCTTTCCCTATCCTCGCTGCCTTCTACCCGCCTCCTGCGCGCACTTTCCATTTGTCCTTCTCGCACCTCTCCCTCCTCGGCATCTGCCGACACATCCGGCTGTGTCTGTGACTGTGAGCCTAGATGACACAGTTTTAAGTGGAAGTATCTGATACCCCCCTTAAGCTGTTCTTTAAATCCCTCGTGGTGGTTCACATTCCACCGTAGGTTCGCGCTGTGAAACCGGCCTTCCGTCACTTTACTTACGGAATCCGCGCCTCTGGTGGCGGCAATGTAATCCTTGAAATCGTCCCATTGACTTCCGGGTTGGTACATCCGGTTCTGATTCAGCAATAGTGTATTGCCGGCATTGTGCGCACCTGGGTATAGATCAGTAGCGGGTTTATGAATTCGGTGTTCGATATGAATGAGTTCAAACACTACTCATCTATTGTACATTGGTCGAATTGTGAACACCCAGCAGATACATGTTCAAACACCCTGTATTGTTTGCAAACATTTGGATAAAGCTAGATGAAAACCGTTGAAATATATATGATACGAAAGTACAACCAACCGTTAGAACAGTCACCTTCAACTGTACCATATACGTACTAACAGGAGAATAAGAAATCACCTGGCCGACTTGATCGTCCAGAATGTCTTCAGCAAGTAGACGTACTCCCTTATAGTTCATTGACAAGAATGCAACCGTAACCGCAACCGAATGTTAGTCGACTTATTGATAAATACATTACCACTATTCATTCACACTTAACTGGTAAAGTAAGGTTTAGAAGGTTTAGAAGAACCATTCAGACTTACCTGGTAAAGTAAGGTTTAGAAGCGACCTAGTTGTAAGGTGCCCTGTATGCACTTCCATCCAATATTCATATGGATACTGTAAAGCCAAATCTGTGCAAGGAGTGGTTTTAGGTATCCGTTAAAAATCCGAGGTAAACTCGTGGCCTATCCCGGTTTACTAGATAGTATTCATTCAATAGCTCAGAACACATGACTGTACATCTTCAATGCATAGCACAAAACTTTCTTTTGACCACCACAAGAAGAAAAAACCCCTTGAATGAGTTTTTTTTTGCGTTCATAGATTTGACCGTTAAGGCAGATGTTATACCCTCAACCCCACAGTGATCATCTTGAATCAATGTGATACTACCATAAACATAACGGTCATGAAAACATGAATAAAAACAGCCAACATGTGCTTGTAAAACGATTGATCGTTTCCGCATATGTCCATATAATTACATATATACTACAAATATACATAAGTACATAATAAATATATA
>NW_014040517.1:58422-60298 GCF_001186125.1 Sphaeroforma arctica JP610
ATATGTACTGTAAAGTTGATGGCTATTGTTAAATATTTATGTGCAGGTTGCGTGTCTGTATCAATCTATTAGTTATATCGTGACTCCATCTAGTTAGGTATTATTCGTAATTCTATGTATTGTCCTTCTACTTCTACTATGTATGCACCCTTCTATACGATATCGTGACTCCATCTAGTTAGGTAATTATTCGTAATTCTATGTATTGTCCTTCTACTATGTATGCACACTTGTGTATTGACCTCTTGTGTGCATATAACCAGCATTTCTCAACATTATACCATTCTCACACGAGCGTCTGCAAAAATATATCACCCTCTCTCGACCAACGCGCGTATGTAAAAATATATATCAACCTCTCTTGAGTGTCTTGAGTCTTGAGTCTTGACCCAGACCCAGCAGATCATTATTAGTTTATTACATAGATCGAGAATTTTGGAGTTGAGCGTGAGCGTACTTCCCCCTAAAAACTAAAAAGAGTGAAGAGCACTTTATTGTTGTACAATAATTACTAAGTAGAGGGCCTACAATCCCTACAACATAAATACATACAGGGGCTATTAGCCTAATAGGCAGCCTGACTAGCCTCTGTCTGATTTAGGCTTTTTTTTTTAAATATGATATGTATTTTTTATAAATTTATATACGTACATTTTCCTTTGTGTATCACGAAGGCTATGAAAAAATATATACTCATATAAACATATAAAACCGAGCATAGTGTATATTTAATTTAGAGGGCTATGAGTATAGCCTCTTTTTAAATTGTCCATTTAGAAATATATAAATACAGGTGAGTCATGATATGGATATACCGAACTGGAAACCCATTTCTGCGGTCGTTTGCACACTCTTTAGTGCTTTTGGGATTCTTCGTTCTTGTAGTGTCGAGTGTAAATAGGCTGTAGACACTAGACCTAAGCTCCATAAGTTATAGGGGTACGGAATATATAATTCCAACTTTGATGTTAACTTTTTGATTTTTAAAAGTTATAACTTTTATTTAGGACAAATCAACTAGAAAAATATTTTGGAAACTGCACTCAATAAGCTGTCCGATCGTTAAAAATTTTAGGCCACGAAATTGATAATAGGCAGTCAAAAGAGATTGAGCAGTTGTGACGACTGTCACAACTGCTGGAAAATGCACCTATCATATATGGAAGTGTACTATCGAGATATAAAAGTTACAACTTCAATGTGTATTCGAGGCAAAATAAGTTACAACTTTTAACGCATTGAGCTTAGCACTAGGCAGGTGTTGAGTGTTGACTCTCGTTGTGCGTTGACTGCAGTCTCATCCTTTTTTTAGTTTTGTTTTTTGAATAATATATAAAAAACAAAAATAAATAACTAAATACATAAATACAAACGGATACAAATGTACGTATATTTATTTATGTACACAATTAAATGCACATATGTGGATACTGGATATGTAGTGCATACATATAAAATACATCACAAGTGCAATATCGTCTACACTGTTTATTGGGGGGGGTGAAACATACATGGTTCTGATTGCTATCTGCACGTAACTATACCATAACAGCATATCAGTCCAACTGAATTACTTGAAGGATGTCTGTAACTATCACTACCTCGTTGGGAGACCTGAAGTTAGAATTGTTTATAGATCTATGCCCACGCGCTTGTGAGAATTTCCTTGCTCTATGCGGCAGTGGTTACTATGAAGGGTGTAAGTTTCACAGGAATATTAAAGACTTTATAATACAGACTGGAGATCCTACCAACACCGGTAAAGGAGGCGAGTGTATATGGGGAGGAACCTTTGACAGCGAGATACACGCTTCATTGAGGGTATGTGGGTATATATATATATATGTGTGTGTGTGTGTGTATATATATATATATG